>NC_069503.1:308895148-308900148 GCF_027579735.1 Bombina bombina
ACTGTAGTGTGTATAGATCCCCTGGCATCTCCAGTGAGAGTCAAGTCTAGATAGTTGATGGACCTAGAGTCTGAGACAAAGGTAAAGCTGAGACTAAGGTCATTAGTGTTGAGGTGTTCTATAAAAGAAGGAATTTGTATTTTCGGTCCAGACCATATCAATAATAGGTCGTCTATATATCTCTGGTAAAAACAGATGGATGATTTGAAAGGATTACCATCTCCAAAGATGTGGTATTGTTCCCATTTCCCAAGGTATAAGTTGGCATACGAGGGGGCATATTTGGCCCCCATCGCCGTACCACACTTTTGGAGAAAGTATTTTCCTTCAAATGCGAAGAAATTGTGTGTCAAAAGAAAAGTTAAAACCCGCACAATATATGCCTGAAAGTCTTGTGTGTAGTCAGTAGCAGTAGCAAGAAAGTACTCAACCGCCTCAATGCCCTTTATATGGGGAATAGTGGAATAAAGGGAGACCACATCAACAGAGATCCAAGTGTAATTTTGTTCCCATTTGAGGTCAGTGAGGAGGTTGAGTATATGTTTGGAGTCACGAGTGTAAGATGGTAATGCTAGTACCAAAGGCTGGAGAATAGCATCCAGCCATTGGGATAGGCGCTCCAGTAGTGAGTCAACTCCGCTCACTATTGGACGACCCCTGACAACTTCCAAGGATTTGTGAACTTTTGGAAACAGATGGAATAGTGGCATTTTCGGATTTGATACAGAGAGATAAGAAGCTGTATTAGCATCAATGTAGCCATATTCTACACCGTCATCCAAAATATCAGTAAGAATAGTTCTGTATTCGTTGGTAGGATTGTGTGATAAAGTGACATAATCATGTGAGTTACTTAATTGTCGGTTAGCCTCCGCTTCCATAACAACTATGGTGCCGCCTTTATCGGCAGGGCGTACCACCAATTGGTCATTGTGTTGAAGCATGTTAAGTGCTTGTCTGAGTCTGTAGGGAAGATTGGGGGGTGACCTATCACAGCTTGACTTTAGTCTCAGTAAATCAGCCTCGACACGAGAATAAAAAGTCTCGATAACTGTACCCCTGCTTTGGATAGGATAAAATGAAGATTTATCCTTAAAGGAAGTGCCACTGTTAACAGCTCCTAAGGTGCTGTCTGTTTCCAAAGCAAGATTCTGTAGTGAGATTACATCACATGTTTCCAAAAAGGTCAGATTATGCGAAGCTTGTATAGTGTTAGTGCGTACTGGTTGGATAGGTTCAGGTTGGGTGGCAGGAGTGTCACAAAAGTGTTTTTTTAGGGTGATATTTCGAATGAATTTGTTAAAATCTATCATCGTCTGAAACAGGTCAAATTGGTAGGTGGGAGCAAAACCCAAACCTAAGCTTAGCAGCTCGACTTGATCATTTGTTAGTTGGGTAGACGATAGGTTTATAACATTATTCATTTGTATTTTGTCTGACTGCGATTTGTCCTCACTGGATATCTCTCCTGATTGAGTGTGGCTCGTGCAGATGAACCCCCCACCCCCTGAGGCGGCTGGCCCATGGGAAAAACCTGATCAAGCAAAGACTGTTCTTGTATTGCTGAGTTACCACCATGTTGTGCTTTAGTGGCCATTGTGCTCTGAGTAGGTGTATATTTGGAAACTATGAGCTGCGAATTGTGCATATCCCTATCTTTGGAGTTAGTAGATAATTGTATTAAAGTGTTAGTTCCGGGTACTGAAGTATTTTTCAGAATACCCGATTGTGAGTTGGATGCAGTATTCATTAGAGTGTTAGTATCAGTCATTTCCTCTGTACCTGACGTGTATTCATCTGATGACCTATCAGTGTCACTGTCAGAGAAGGTTACTTGTTTCGATTGTTTGTGTCTATTTCTATGTCTGCGTTGTCCTCTATGGTTATTGGATCGTGGCAAACTGCGTCTATGATCAGACCGCTGCTTCCTATTCCAGATATAGACAGAGTTTTTAAGATAATCTGTCTTATCTCTAAGGAATTTCGTATGTTTATTCTCCATGATAATTTGTTTGCCACGAACCAATGATTGTTGTAAGATGTTATCAAATTTTGGAAAATCTGGATCAATGCTGCGTGTGTTAAGTTCGATTTGTAAACTATCAATTTCAGCTTTAATAGTATTTAGTTGGTATGTTCTATAACGTATTAATAAAGACATTAATTGAAAAGAGCATTCAGTGAGAACATTGTTCCAATCATTCACAAAATCCTGGTCAGAGGTGTCAACCTCAAATGTAGGAAATTTAAGTAATCTGAGGCCTCTGGGAATCATCTTGGCCTTAATATAGGACTGGAAGGTCCAGATGTCCCACTGAGCTTTTGTCTCCTTAAATAATAAAGTCTCCATAGTATCGAAGAGGGAGCTCAGTGAGAGACTTGATTTATCATCTGAAAAGATTTTATCACAGTCCAAAGATGGATTAGTGCGAGCTGTTGCAGGCATAAGTGAGAAAAACTGTTGTACTGTTGCTGTGCCCTCCATTATGAGTAAGAAATATATATATAAATAGATGTATTAATGTCCATATATTATGAAACAGTCTTTATATAGGTAGGAAGCCCTCTGTAGACAGCAGATCTGAGTGTACCGGGTATCACCAGTAATACCCTAAATGAAAATAGTAGGGAAGAGGGTTTGTACACTCACAGATATGTGTCTATGCTGTATAAATTGTAATTCACATGTGGAGTAAGCATATCTCAAAACAATGCAAATCAATATCCAGATATATATGCAGTTTAAGGTTGGTCCCGGGACTTGAGTCCAACTGCCCCCCACTCACCGGTCAGCTGATAGACTGGTTCTCTTCACCCACCCGGGGGTGAGCCGTCCGTGAATAAAGGAAACTCCAAAGGCCACCTGGGGAACTCCAAAAAATGCGTGTTAGCCGGAACCTATCTTCGGCATATACAAACGCATCCGCATCTGCGCTGGTGTCCCTGTGGAATGGCAGAGTAAGAAGACAGACGGCAATCCGTGCAAGTTGGCGACAATCCAAACTGCTCTCCTCGGCATTCAGCGTGTACGTGCGTGAGTATCGGGGGGCGTGGTGCAGTAGTCTTCACCCGGGATGACAACGAAAGCAGGGCTGTAGTGATGGGTATCCTAGTCTGGTGTTAAGTCGTAGTGTAAGCAAGGAGGAGCGGATTCCCATGTAGTAAGATAAAAAGTTCTTTATTTCAAAAAATAATTAAAAATTGCAAACGGGGCAACAGACAAGGAAAACAGGTGCAAAACAGGCGTGACACCTATGGGCTTACATGTTTCGGCGCTTAGCCGTAATCATAGCCTCAGGTGTAACATTTTGCAGTGAGATTAAGAGAAATGGGAACAATACCACATCTTTGGAGATGGTAATCCTTTCAAATCATCCATCTGTTTTTACCAGAGATATATAGACGACCTATTATTGATATGGTCTGGACCGAAAATACAAATTCCTTCTTTTATAGAACACCTCAACACTAATGACCTTAGTCTCAGCTTTACCTTTGTCTCAGACTCTAGGTCCATCAACTATCTAGACTTGACTCTCACTGGAGATGCCAGGGGATCTATACACACTACAGTCTACCGTAAGCCCATCACGGGCAATACCCTCCTGCATGCGTCCAGTTGTCATCCGTCTAATACTGCTTCTGCAGTAGCTAAGGGACAATTTGTCCGCCTAAAACGGAATTGTAGTATGACATCAGATTACATGCAGGAGGCCAACAGTCTGGAAAAGAGGCTTAAGGAAAGAAAGTACACTCGCACACATATAAAAACAGCTAGACAACAAGTAGACAAAATGGACAGAACTACCTTGCTATGTGACAAATCAAAGAAGAGTTCTGAGACTCACAATAAAGTCCACTTTGTGACAACCTTCAGCGAACAATATTCACAGATATGTACCATTATCAGGAAACATTTCCCCTTACTTGCTGCCGATGACAAACTACAGGAGACTGTCAAAAATGGGTTCAGATGTTCTTATAAAAAGTGTCCTACGCTTGCATCTATCCTGGCCCCCACACAACTCAAACAAAAACAAAATTCCACCAGCTCATGGCTACAACATGTGGGCATGTATAAATGTGGCCACCGTAAATGTAAGCCCTGTGACTATGTCCTTACTACACCTACATTTTCCTCCACAGTTACTGGTCAGACTTACCCCATTAAGACATGTCTAAATTGTCAAAGTACCTATGTGGTGTACCTAATTTTGTGTACAGCGTGCAAGGTGCAATACATAGGGTTGACCTCTAGGGATGTCAACTCTAGAATTAGGGAACATTTTTCCACCATATCCAAAGGTAAATCGTCTACCCCATTGGTCCAACATTTTGTCACCAAACATAAAAGTAGTTTAGATACCTTCAGATGGGCAGCTATAGAAAAAGCTAAAATCCCCAATAGAGGAGGTAACTTAGATGAGACGCTGGCCAAAAGAGAGGTGTTCTGGATTTTTACCTTAAAAACCAGACTCCCTTTGGGTTTAAATTCAAAATACGATCTCATCAACTTCTGGGAATAATCTAATGAGCCCTTCACAACTCATCGCCACCTACATGCTTCATATACATATATTTTCTAAACGGAGAGCAAAACCTAATTCACTATATTAATAAGAAAGGGAATGTATTACCACTATTATTACATAATCATGGTATTATCTAAATTTACATTTTATGCTTAAGCAAAATGTCAGGGTTAGAATTATTTATATGTATACATTTCTTGTTTTGTGTTTCTTTGCCTTTGTTTTGCTTATTTCCATCATATGGTTTCCGCTTTTGGCTTTTATTTATTTTCTCTCTCTTTTTCTTTTTATTTCACTTTCGTATTTCCCTCTTCTTCTTTATTTTCCCCTTCTTTTTCCCTTGTTCTTTTATCTATCTTTAGATTTGGTGATGCTTGCGAGCTTTCACGGCATTTAGGGTTAATCTCTAATCATTTTACTGTTGTGTAAATAGGCGTGTTGTTTGTACATTTTTTAACCAATCAGTTT
>NC_069503.1:309502648-309662648 GCF_027579735.1 Bombina bombina
AAAAGTCAGTAGTTAAGAGCTTTCTGGGCTAACACCGGTTTATAAAGCACTTAACTACTGTGCTCTAAAGTACACTAACACCCATAAACTACCTATGTACCCCTAAACCGAGGCCCCCCCACACCACCGCCACTCTATTACATTTTTTTAACCCCTAATCTGCCGCTCCGTACACCGCCACCAGCTACATTATCCCTATGTACCCCTAATCTGCTGCCCCTAACATCGCCGACCCCTATATTATATTTATAAACCCCTAATCTGCCCCCCCCCCAATGTCGCCGCTACCTTACCTACACTTATTAACCCCTAATCTGCCGACCGAACCGCACCGCTACTATAATAAATGTATTAACCCCTAATCCGCCTCACTCCCGCCTCAATAACCCTATAATAAAACATAATTTATGTAAGAACTTACCTGATAAATTCATTTCTTTCATATTAGCAAGAGTCCATGAGCTAGTGACGTATGGGATATACATTCCTACCAGGAGGGGCAAAGTTTCCCAAACCTTAAAATGCCTATAAATACACCCCTCACCACACCCACAATTCAGTTTAACGAATAGCCAAGAAGTGGGGTGATAAAAAAGTGCGAAAGCATATAAAATAAGGAATTGGAATAATTGTGCTTTATACAAAAAATTCAAAACCACCACAAAAAAGGGCGGGCCTCATGGACTCTTGCTAATATGAAAGAAATGAATTTATCAGGTAAGTTCTTACATAAATTATGTTTTCTTTCATGTAATTAGCAAGAGTCCATGAGCTAGTGACGTATGGGATAATGACTACCCAAGATGTGGATCTTTCCACACAAGAGTCACTAGAGAGGGAGGGATAAAATAAAGACAGCCAATTCCTGCTGAAAATAATCCACACCCAGAATAAAATTTTAATGAAAAAACATAAGCAGAAGATTCAAACGGAAACCACTGCCTGAAGTACGTTTCTACCAAAAAACTGCTTCAGAAGAAGAAAACACATCAAAATGGTAGAATTTAGTAAAAGTATGCAAAGAGGACCAAGTTGCTGCTTTGCAAATCTGATCAACCGAAGCTTCATTCCTAAACGCCCAGGAAGTAGAAACTGACCTAGTAGAATGAGCTGTAATCCTTTGAGGCGGAGTGTTACCCGACTCAACATAGGCATGATGAAATAAAGATTTCAACCATGATGCCAAAGAAATGGCAGAATCTTTCTGGTCTTTTCTAGAACCGGAAAAGATGACAAATAGACTAGAAGTCTTTCGGAAAGACTTAGTAGCTTCAACATAATATTACAAAGCTCTAACAGCATCCAAAGAATGCAATGATTTCTCCTTAGAATTCATAGGATTAGGACATAATGAAGGAACCACAATTTCTCTACTAATGTTGTTAGAATTCACAACCTTAGGTAAAAAATTCAAAAGAAGTTCGCAGCACCGCCTTATCCTGATGCAAAATCAGAAAAGGAGACTCACAAAAAAGAGTAGATAATTCAGAAACTCTTCTGGCAGAAGAGATGGCCAAAAGAAACAAAACTTTCCAAGAAAGTAATATAACGACCAAAGAATGCATGGGTTCAAAAGGAGGAGCTTGAAGAGCCCCCAGAACCAAATTCAAACTCCAAGGAGGAGAAATTGACTTAATGACAGGTTTTATACGAACCAAAGGTTGTACAAAACAATGAATATCAGGAAGATTAGCAATCCTTCTGTGAAAAAGAACAGAAAGAGCAGAGATTTGTCTTTCAAGGAACTTGTGGACAAACCTTTATCTAAACCATCCTGAAGAAATATAAGTCTTCCAGACTCTATCATATATCTCTCTAGATACAGATTTACGAGCCTGTCACATAGTATCAATCACAGAGTCAGAGAAACCTCTTTGACCAAGAATCAAGCGTTCAAACTCCATACCTTAAAATTAAGGTTTTGAGATCCTGATGGAAAAAAGAACCTTGAGACAGAAAGACTGGTCTTAACGGAAGAGTCCACAGCTGGCAAGAGGCCATCCGGACAAGATCCGCATACCAAAACCTGTGAGGCCATGCTGGAGCTACCAGCAGGACAAACGAGCATTCCTTTAGAATATTGGAAGAAGAACTAGAGGCGGAAAGATATAGGCAGGATGACACTTGTAAGGAAGAGATAATGCATCCACTGCCTCCGCCCGAGGATCCCGGGATCCGGACAGATACCAGGGAAGTTTCTTGTTTAGATGAGAAGCCATCAGATCTATTTCTGGGAGTTCCCACATTTGAACAATCTGAGGAAATACCTCTGGGTGAAGACCATTCGCCCAGGTGCAACGTTTGGCGACTGAGATAATCCGCTTTCCAATTGTCCATACCTGGGATATGAACCGCAGAGATTAGACAGGAGCTGGATTCCGCCCAAACCAAAATTCGAGATACTTCTTTCATAGCCAGAGGACTGTGAGTCCCTCCTTGATGATTGATGTATGCCACAGTTGTGACATTGTCTGTCTGAAAACAAATGAACAACTCTCTCTTCAGAAGAGGCCAAGACTGAAGAGCTCTGAAAATTGCACAGAGTTCCAAAATATTGATCGGAAATCTCACCTCCTGAGATTCCCAAACCCCTTGTGCCGTCAGATACCCCCACACAGCTCCCCAACCTGTAAGACTTGCATCTGTTGAGATTATAGTCCAGGTCGGAAGAACAAAGAAGCCCCCTGAACTAAACGATGGTGATCTGTCCACCATGTCAGAGAGTGTCGTATAATCGGTTTAAAGATATTAATTGAGATATCTTTGAGTAATCCCTGCACCATTGGTTCAGCATACAAAGCTGAAGAGGTCGCATGTGAAAACGAGCAAAGGAGATCGCATCTGATGCGGCAGTCCTAAGACCTAAAATTTCCATGCATAAGGCTACCAAAGGGAATGATTGTGACTGAAGGTTTTCACAAGCTGATATCAATGTTAAACTTCTCTTGTCTGACAAGGACAGAGTCATAGACACTGAATCTATCTAGAAACCTAAAAAGGTTACCCTTGTCTGAGGAATCAATGAACTGATTGGTAAATTGATCCTCCAACCATGAACTTGAAGAAACAACACAAGTCGATTCGTATGAGATTCTTCGAAAATGAGAAGACTGAGCAAGTACCAAGATATCGTCCAAATAAGGAAATACCAAAACCCTGTTCTCTGATTACAGAAAGAAGGGCACCGAGAACCTTTGAAAAAAATTCTTGGAACTGAGGCTAGGCCAAACGGTAGAGCCACAAAACTGGTAATGCTTGTCTAAAAAGAGAATCTCAGACACTAAAAGTGATCTGGATGAATCGGAATATGCAGATACACATCCTGTAAATCTATTGTAGACATATAATGCCCTTGCTAAACAAAAGGCAGGATAGTCCTACAATAACCATCTTGAATGTTGGTATCCTTACATAACGATTCAATATTGATAGATCCGGAACTGGTCTGAAGGAATTGACCTTCTTTGGTACAATGAAGAGATAAAATAAAACCCCAGCCCCTGTTCCAGAACTGGAACTGGCATAATTACTCCAGCCAACTCTAGATCTGAAACACATTTCAGAAATGCTGAGCCTTTGCTGTGTTAACTGGGACACGGGAAAGAAAAAAAAATCTCTTAGCAGGAGGCCTTAACCTGAAGCCAATTCTGTACCTTTCTGAAACAATGTTCTGAAACCAGAGATTGAGAACGGAATTGATCCAAATTTCTTTGAAGAAAACGTAATCTGCCCCATACCAGCTGAGCTGGAATAAGGGCCGCACCTTCATGGGTACTTAGGAGCTGGCTATAGGTTTCTATAAGGCTTGGATATATTCCAAACTGGAAATAGTTTCCAAACTGATACCGCTCCTGAGGATGAAGGATCAGGCTTTTGTTCCTTGTTGTGAGGAAAGGAACGAAAATGATTATTAGACCTAAATTTACCTTTAGATTTTTTATCCTTTGGTAAAAAAGTTCCCTTCCTTCCAGAAACAGTTGAGATAATAATTTATTACCCTGGAAGAAAGGGAAAGCAAAGTTGACTTAGAAGACATATCAGCATTCCAAGTTTAATCCATAAAGCTTTTCTAGCTAAAATAGCTAGAGACATATACCTGACATCAACTCTAATGATATCAAAAGATGGTATCACCAATAAAATTATTAGCATGTTATAGAATAATAATAATGCTATAAAAATTATGATCTGTTACTTGTTGCGCTAAAGCTTCTAACCAAAAAGTTGAAGCTGCAGCAACATCCGCTAAAAATATAGCAGGTCTAAGAAGATTACCTGAACATAAGTAAGCTTTTCTTAGAAAGGATTCAATTTTCCTATCTAAAGGATCCTAAAATGAAGTACTATCTGCCGTAGGAATAGTAGTACATTTAGCAGGAGTAGAGACAGCCCCATAACCTTAGGGATTTTGTCCCAAAAAACTCTAATCTGTCAGATGGCACAGGATATAATTGCTTAAACCGTTTAGAAGGAGTAAATGAATTACCCAAATTATTCCATTCCCTGGAAATTACTTCAGAAATAGCATCAGGGAGATTAAACACTTCTGGAATAACTACAGGAGATTTAAAAACCTTATTTAAACGTTTAGATTTAGTATCAAGAGGACCAGAATACTCTATTTCTAATGCAATTAATACTTCTTTAAATAAAGAACGAATAAATTCCATCTTGAACAAATACAAAGATTTATCAGCATCAACCTCTGAGACAGAAACCTCTGAACCAGAAGAACCATTATCAGTATCAGAATGATGATGTTCATTTAAAAATTCATCTGAAAAAAGAGAAGTTTTAAAAGACTTTTATGTAAACTAGAAGGAGAAATAACAGACATAGCCTTCTTAATGGATTAAAAAATAAAATCTCTTATGTTTATCAGGAACACTCTGAAAATTAGATGTTGACGGAACAGCAACAGGTAATGTAACAGTACTAAAGGAAATTTTATCTGCATTAATAAGTTTGTCATGACATGCAATACAAACAACAGCTGGAGAAACAGATACCAAAAATTATAGCAGATACACTTAGCTTGGTAGCTCCAGCACCGGGCAGTGATTTTCCTGAAGTATCTTCTGACTCAGTTGCAACGTGGAACATCTTGCAATATGTAATAGAAAAAACAACATATAAAGCAAAATTGATCAAATTCCTTAAATGACAGTTTCAGGAATGGGAAAGAATGCCAAAGAACAAGCTTCTAGCAACCAGAAGCAATAAAAAATGAGACTTAAATAATGTGGAGACAAAAGCGACGCCCATATTTTTTTAGCGCCAAATAAGACGCCCACATTATTTGGCGCCTAAATGCTTTTGGCGCCAAAAATGACGCCACATCCGGAACGCCGACATTTTTGGCGCAAAATAACGTCAAAAAATGACGCAACTTCCGGCGAAACGTATGACGCCGGAAACGGAAAAGATTTTTTTGTGCCAAAAAAGTCTGCGCCAAGAATGACGCAATAAAATGAAGCATTTTCAGCCCCCGCGAGCCTAACAGCCCACAGGGAAAAAAGAGTCAAATTTTTGAAGGTAAGAAAAAATGATTAATTCAAATGCATTATCCCAAATATGAAACTGACTGTCTGGAAAATAAGGAATGTTGAACATTCTGAGTCAAGGCAAATAAATGTTTGAATACATATATTTAGAACTTTATAAACAAAGTGCCCAACCATAGCTTAGAGTGTCACAGAAAATAAGATTTACTTACCCCAGGACACTCATCTACATGTTTGTAGAAAGCCAAACCAGTACTGAAACGAGAATCAGCAGAGGTAATGGTATATAAATAAGAGTATATCGTCGATCTGAAAAGGGAGGTAAGAGATGAATCTCTACGACCGATAACAGAGAACCTATGAAATAGACCCCGTAGAAGGAGATCACTGCATTCAAATAGGCAATACTCTCCTCACATCCCTCTGACATTCACTGCACGCTGAGAGGAAAACCAGGCTCCAACTTGCTGCGGAGCGCATATCAACGTAGAATCTAGCACAAACTTACTTCACCACCTCCATAGGAGGCAAAGTTTGTAAAACTGAATTGTGGGTGTGGTGAGGGGTGTATTTATAGGCATTTTAAGGTTTGGGAAACTTTGCCCCTCCTGGTAGGAATGTATATCCCATACGTCACTAGCTCATGGACTCTTGCTAATTACATGAAAGAAATAGTATTAACCCCTAATCTGCCCTCCCTAACATCGTCGACACCTAACTTCAAACATTAACCCCTAATCTGCCGACCGGAGCTCACCGCTATTCTAATAAATGTATTAACCCCTAAAGATAAGTCTAACCCTAACACTAACACCCCCCTAAATTAAATATAATTTAAATCTAACGAAATAAATTAACTCTTATTATATAAATTATTCCTATTTAAAGCTAAATACTTACCTGTAAAATAAACCCTAATATAGCTACAATATAAATTATAATTATATTGTAGCTATTTTAGGATTAATATTTATTTTACAGGCAACTTTGTAATTATTTTAAACAGGTACAATAGCTATTAAATAGTTAATAACTATTTAATAGCTAAAATAGTTAAAATAATTACAAAATTACCTGTAAAATAAATCCTAACCTAAGTTACAATTAAACCTAACACTACACTATCAATAAATTAATTAAATAAAATACATACAAATAACTACAATTAAATAAACTAACTAAAGTACAAAAAATAAAAAAGAACTAAGTTACAAAAAAATAAAAAAATATTTACAAACATTAGAAAAATATTACAACAATTTTAAACTAATTACACCTACTCTAAGCCCCCTAATAAAATAAAACTTTGTATTTATTTTAACCAGGTACAATAGCTATTAAATAGTTAATAACTATTTAATAGCTACCTAGTTAAAATAATTACAAAATTACCTGTAAAATAAATCCTAACCTAAGTTACAATTAAACCTAACACTACACTATCAATAAATAAATTAAATAAACTACCTACAATTATCTACAATTAAACCTAACACTACACTATCAATAAATTAATTACATACAAATACCTACAAATAAATACAATGAAATAAACTAACTAAAGTACAAAAAATAAAAAAGAAATAAGTTACAAAAAATATTTTTTTTTTTACAAACATTAGAAAAATATTACAACAATTTTAAACTAATTACACCTACTCTAAGCCCCCTAATAAAATAACAAAGACCCCCAAAATAAAAAAATGCCCTACCCTATTCTAAAATTAAAATAGAAAAGCCCTTTTACCTTACCAGCCCTGAAAAGGGCCATTTGCAGGGCATGCCCCAAAGAATTCAGCTCTTTTGCCTGTAAAAAAAAAAACCATACAATACCCCCCCAACATTACAACCCACCACCCACATACCCCTAATCTAACCCAAACCATCCTTAAATAAACCTAACACTAAGCCCCTGAAGATCTCCCTACCTTGTCTTCACCTCGCCAGGTTCACCGATCGGTCCAGAAGAGGGTCCGAAGTCTTGATCCAAGCGGCGGCTGAAGAACTCCATCATCGGGCTGAAGTCGGAAGTCCATCATCGGGATGACGTCTTCTATCAAGCCGCATCTTCAATCTTCTTTCTTCCGGAGCGGAGCGGAGCCATCTTCTTCCCAGCCGACGCGGATCCAACCTCTTCAAGCGACGCCTACTCGCCGAATGACGGTTCCTTTAAATGACGTCATCCAAGATGGCGTCCCTTGAATTCCGATTGGCTGATAGGATTCTATCAGCCAATCGGAATTAAGGTAGGAATATTCTGATTGGCTGATGGAATCAGCCAATCAGATTCAAGTTCAATCCGATTGGCTGATCCAATCAGCCAATCAGATTGAGCTTGCATTCTATTGGCTGATCGGAACAGCCAATAGAATGCAAGCTCAATCTGATTGGCTGATTGGATCAGCCAATCGGATTGAACTTGATTCTGATTGGCTGATTCCATCAGCCAATCAGAATTTTCCTACCTTAATTTCGATTGGCTGATAGAATCCTATCAGCCAATCGGAATTCGAGGGACGCCATCTTGGATGACGTCCCTTAAAGGAACCGTCATTCGTCGGGAAGTCGTCGGAAGAAGAGGATGGATCCGCGGTGGAGGTCTTCAAGATGGAGCCGGTCGTCATCGGATGAAGATAGAAGATGCCGCTTGGAAGAAGATGGTTGCCGGTCCAGATCTACTCTTCTGCCCGGATAGGATGAAGACTTTGGAGCCTCTTCTGGACCTCTTCAGCCGTCGCTTGATAGAAGACTTCAGCCGGATGATGGATGTCTAGCCCCCGCTTGGGCTTAGATGAAGATTTCGGAGCCTGGAACGATTGGTGATACCTGGCATGGTGAAGACAAGGTAGGAAGATCTTCAGGGACTTAGTGTTAGGTTTATTTAAGGGGGGTTTGGGTTAGATTAGGGGTATGTGGGTGGTGGGTTGTAATGTTGGGGGGGTATTGTATGTTTTTTTTTTACAGGCAAAAGAGCTGAATTCTTTGGGGCATGCCCCGCAAAGGGCCCTTTTAAGGGCTGGTAAGGTAAAAGAGCTTTGAACTTTTGTAATTTACAATAGGGTAGGGCATTTTTTTATTGTGGGGGTCTTTGTTATTTTATTAGGGGGCTTAGAGTAGGTGTAATTAGTTTAAAATTGTTGTAATATTTTTCTAATGTTTGTAAATATTTTTTTATTTTTTGTAACTTAGTTCTTTTTTATTTTTTGTACTTTAGTTAGTTTATTTAATTGTATTTATTTGTAGGAATTGTATTTAATTAATTTATTGATAGTGTAGTGTTAGGTTTAATTTTAGATAATTGTAGGTATTTTATTTAATTAATTTATTGATAGTGTAGTGTTAGGTTTAATTGTAACTTAGGTTAGGATTTATTTTACAGGTAATTTTGTAATTATTTTAACTAGGTAACTATTAAATAGTTATTAACTATTTAATAGCTATTGTACCTGGTTAAAATAATTACAAATTTGCCTGTAAAATAAATATTAATCCTAAAATAGCTACAATATAATTATAATTTATATTGTAGCTATATTAGGGTTTATTTTACAGGTAAGTATTTAGCTTTAAATAGGAATAATTTATTTAATAAGAGTTAATTTATTTAGTTAGATTTAAATTATATTTAATTTAGGGGGTGTTAGGGTTAAAGTTAGACTTAGCTTTAGGGGTTAATAAATTTATTAGAGTAGGGGTGAGCTCCTGTCGGCAGATTAGGGGTTAATACTTGAAGTTAGGTGTCGGCAATGTTAGGGAGGGCAGATTTGGGGTTAATACTATTTATTATAGGGTTATTGAGGCGGGAGTGAGGCGGATTAGGGGTTAATACATTTATTATAGTAGCGCTCAGCTCCGGTCGGCAGATTAGGGGTTAATAAGTGTAGTTAGGTGGAGGCGACGTTGAGGGGGGCAGATTAGGGGTTAATAAATATAATATAGGGGTCGGCGATGTTAGGGCAGCAGATTAGGGGTACATAGGGATAATGTAGGTGGCGGGGGTGTACGGAGCGGCAGATTAGGGGTTAAAAATAATATGCAGGGGTCAGCGATAGCGGGGGCGGCAGATTAGGGGTTAATAAGTGTAAGGTTAGGGGTGTTTAGACTCGGGGTACATGTTAGAGTGTTAGGTGCAGACGTAGGAAACAATGGGGCTGCGTTAGGAGCTGAACGTGGCTTTTTTGCAGGTGTTAGGTTTTTTTCAGCTCAAACAGCCCCATTGTTTTCTATGGGGGAATCGTGCACGAGCACGTTTTTGAAGCTGGCCGCGTCCGTAAGCACCGCTGGTATCGAGAGTTGCAGTGGCGTTAAATTATGCTCTACGTTCCCTTTTTGGAGCCTAACGCACTGAAAACCCAGCCATTCTGTGAACTCTAAATACCAGCGGTATTTAAAAGGTGCGGGGAAAAAAAAGCATGCGTAGCTAACGCACCCCTTTGGCCGCCAAAACTCTAAATCTAGCCGTAAGATAGCTACAATATAACTAATAGTTACATTGTAGCTAGCTTAGGGTTTATTTTTATTTTACAGGCAACTTTGTATTTATTTTAACTAGGTGCAATAGTTATTAAATATAGACAGCCCAGCAATTGTTCTTATGCACTCGTTTTTTGTTTTAAGACAAAGTCTGTTTTAATGGTTTCAAATAAAGCTTGAAGTTTGCTTTCAAAACTGCGCCTCGAGACTCCCCCAGTCTTTTTGTATGCTTGAACTATTTAATAGCTACCTAGTTAAAATAAAGACAAATTTACCTGTAAAATAAATCCTAACCTAAGTTACAATTGCACCTAACACTACACTATAATTAAATTAATTACCTAAACTAAATACAATTAAAACATTTTTTAAATAAATTATCTAAAGTACGAAACCCCCCCACTAAATTACAGAAAATAATAAAATAATTACAAGTTTTTTAAACTAATTACACCTAATCTAATCCCCCTAATAAAATAAAAAGCCCCCCCAAAATAATAAAAAGCCCTAACCTATACTAAATTACAAATAGCCCTTAAAAGGGCCTTTTGCGGGGCATTGCCCCAAAGTAATCAGCTCTTTTACCTGTAAAAAAAAGTACAATACCACCCCAACATTAAAACCCACCACCCACACACCCAACCCTACTCTAAAACTCACCCAATACCCCCTTAATAAAACCTAACACTAACCCCTTGAAGATCACCCTACCTTGAGAAGTCTTCACCCAACCTGGCCAAAGTCCTCAACAAAGTAATCGCGAAGTGGTCCTCCAGACGGGCAGAAGTCTTCATCAAAGCCGGGAAGAAGAGGTCCTCCAGACGGGCAGAAGTCTTCATCCAGGCGGCGTCTTCTATCTTCATCCATCTGGCGCGGAGCGGGTCCATCTTCAAGACATCCGACACGGAGCATCCTCTTCAAACGAAGTCCAACCGAAGAATGAAGGTTCCTTTAAATGATGTCATCCAAGATCAATCCTTTGGGCTGATGCAATCAGCCAATAGGATTGAGCTGGCATTCTATTGGCTGATTGGATCAGCCAATAGAATGCAAACTCAGTCATATTGGCTGATTGCATCAGCCAATATGATTTTTTCTTACCTTAATTCCGATTGGCTGATAGAATTCTATCAGCCAATCGGAATTCAAGGGATGCCATCTTGGATGTCATCATTTAAAGGAACCTTCATTCTTCAGTTGGACTTCGTTTGAAGAGGATGCTCCATGTCGGATGTCTTGAAGATGGAGCCGCTCCACGCTGGATGGATGAAGATAGAAGATGCCGCCTGGATGAAGACTTCTGCCCGTCTGGAGGACCTCTTCTTCCCGGCTTCGATGAAGACTTCTGCCCGTCTGGAGGACCACTTCGCGATTACTTTGTTGAGGACTTTGGCCAGGTTGGGTGAAGACTTCTCAAGGTAGGGTAATCTTCAAGGGGTTAGTGTTAGGTTTTATTAAGGGGGTATTGGGTGGGTTTTAGAGTAGGGTTGGGTGTGTGGGTGGTGGGTTTTAATGTTGGGGGGTATTGTACTTTTTTTTACATGTAAAAAAGCTGATTACTTTGGGGCAATGCCCCGCAAAAGGCCCTTTTAAGGGCTATTTGTAATTTAGTATAGGGTAGGGCTTTTTTATTTTATTAGGGGGTTTAGATTAGGTGTAATTAGTTTAAAAAACTTGTAATTATTTTATTATTTTCTGTAATTTAGTGTTTGTTTTTTGCACTTTAGATAATTTATTTAAATTGTATTTGTATTTGAAATTTCTTTTTTACACGGATTACTTGCTGATATTTCTAGAAAAATTCCTATTGTTCTTCAAAGTTTAAATATTTTCAGTTCCTTTTCAGGATATAAAATTAACTATAATAAAAGTGAATTAATGTGGATAAAAAAGAATAGTCGTGCTACGCTTAATCATCCCTTTAAAATATCGGAAACGCTTAAATATTTGGGTACTTATATTCATGCTAACCCAGAAATTATGGTATAAATTGAACATACTCCCTCTTATCCAAAAAATTAAAACGGACCTAGAAACATGGGTGTCATTGCCTATTTCATTGTCTGCCTGTGTTAGTATCATTAAGACAATTATATTCCCGCATCTACAGGGAGTGCAGAATTATTAGGCAAGTTGTATTTTTGAGGATTAATTTTATTATTGAACAACAACCATGTTCTCAATGAACCCAAAAAACTCATTAATATCAAAGCTGAATAGTTTTGGAAGTAGTTTTTAGTTTGTTTTTAGTTATAGCTATTTTAGGGGGATATCTGTGTGTGCAGGTGACTATTACTGTGCATAATTATTAGGCAACTTAACAAAAAACAAATATATACCCATTTCAATTATTTATTTTTACCAGTGAAACCAATATAACATCTCAACATTCACATTTCTGACATTCAAAAACAAAACAAAAACAAATCAGTGACCAATATAGCCACCTTTCTTTGCAAGGACACTCAAAAGCCTGCCGTCCATGGATTCTGTCAGTGTTTTGATCTGTTCACCATCAACATTGCGTGCAGCAGCAACCACAGCCTCCCAGACACTGTTCAGAGAGGTGTACTGTTTTCCCTCCTTGTAAATCTCACATTTGATGATGGACCACAGGTTCTCAATGGGGTTCAGATCAGGTGAACAAGGAGGCCATGTCATTAGATTTTCTTCTTTTATACCCTTTCTTGCCAGCCACGCTGTGGAGTACTTGGACGCGTGTGATGGAGCATTGTCCTGCATGAAAATCATGTTTTTCTTGAAGAATGCAGACTACTTCCTGTACCACTGCTTGAAGAAGGTGTCTTCCAGAAACTGGCAGTAGGACTGGGAGTTGAGCTTGACTCCATCCTCAACCCGAAAAGGCCCCACAAGCTCATCTTTGATGATACCAGCCCAAACCAGTACTCCACCTCCACCTTGCTGGTGTCTGAGTCAGACTGGAGCTCTCTGCCCTTTACCAATCCAGCCACGGGCCCATCCATCTGGCCCATCAAGACTCACTCTCATTTCATCAGTCCATAAAACCTTAGAAAAATCAGTCTTGAGATATTTCTTGGCCCAGTCTTGACGTTTCAGCTTGTGTGTCTTGTTCAGTGGTGGTCGTCTTTCAGCCTTTCTTACCTTGGCCATGTCTCTGAGTATTGCACACCTTGTGCTTTTTGGCACTCCAGTGATGTTGCAGCTCTGAAATATGGCCAAACTGGTGGCAAGTGGCATCTTGGCAGCTGCACGCTTGACTTTTCTCAGTTCATGGGCAGTTATTTTGCGCCTTGGTTTTTCCACACGCTTCTTGCGACCCTGTTGACTATTTTGAATGAAACTCTTGATTGTTCGATGATCACGCTTCAGAAGCTTTGCAATTTTAAGAGTGCTGCATCCCTCTGCAAGATATCTCACTATTTTTGACTTTTCTGAGCCTGTCAAGTCCTTCTTTTGACCCATTTTGCCAAAGGAAAGGAAGTTGCCTAATAATTATGCACACCTGATATAGGGTGTTGATGTCATTAGACCACACCCCTTCTCATTACAGAGATGCACATCACCTAATATGCTTAATTGGTAGTAGGCTTTCGAGCCTATACAGCTTGGAGTAAGACAACATGCATAAAGAGGATGATGTGGTCAAAATACTCATTTGCCTAATAATTCTGCATTCCCTGTATTGTATCCTTTACAGAATCTACCATTATTTATTCTTTCAACTGATCTACGTAAACTATATTCTATCTTTTCTAGATTTCTTTGGAAGAATAAAAAACCACGTATCACTTTAAGGAAGTTAATGTACCCCTGTGATATGGCCGGACTTGCTTTACCCAATATTGAACTATACAATATCGCTTGTATGGTAAAAATTGCTATAGACTGGTTAGCAGATACTAATTTTTTTTCCTGTTGAAATATTGAAAGTTATATTATTTATCCTTTTTCTATGAAAGCTATTTTACATTGTTCGTATAAGAAATTACCATTTAATATTATTGGACTGATAACCATAAAAAATATTATCAAAGCTTGGCAGAAATGTTGTACTTTGCTAGGAATAGACTACTCTTTCTCTGAATTTCTTCCTATAATCGGCTCGTTGGATTTTATCCCTGGTCATAGTCATTGTATTTAAATGGTGGGCTGAGAAAGAACTTATAAATATACAACACATTATCCATAAAGACTAGGTTTTATTCGAACATTTGAGTCTCTTGTCACTCAGCTTGGTCTCCCCAGAAAGGATCTGTTTGCTTATTTTCAGTTAAGGCATTATGTAAGAAGTCATACCTGGGATTTTAACCAGTGCTCTGCATGGTCTGATATAAAACAATGCATTAATACATTTAGAATAGGACTATTTTAAATTTCTCTTATGTATGACATCATGTTAAATAAACAGAGCTTACTCACTCTCAATAAGACTTGTATCTCATGGTCACGCGATTTTCCAAATCTGGAAACCGAAGAAATTAAAATCAAGTTGTACCGTAGTAAATAAATGTCGAATTTCAACGAGTTGGAAAGAATCGCATCTTAAAATGATAAATAAGTTCTATATAACTCCTTTTAAGCTTTCTAAAAATGTTCCCGCTTCAATCAGCCCCCGCTGTTCTTATCCCAAAGCTGACATATTACATATGTTTTATTATTGCGCAAAAATGGCACAATTATGGAAAAAAAATTATTTCTCGTTAAATAAATACTATGGGGCATATGTATCAAGCTTCGAATGGAGCTTGATGCCCCGTGTTTCTGGCGAGCCTGCAGGCTCGCCAGAAACAGCAGTTATGAAGCAGTGGTCACAAAGACCGCTGCTCCGTAACCTGTCCGCCTGCTCTGAGCAGGCTGACAGACATCGCCACAATACAACCCGATCGAGTACGATCGGGTTGATTGACACCCCCTGCTGGCGGCCCATTGGCCGTGAGTCTGCAGGGGGTGGCGTTGCACCAGCAGCTCTTGTGAGCTGCTGGTGCAATGCTGAATATGGCGAGCGTATTGCTCGCCGTATTCAGCAAGGTCTGGCGGACATGATCCGCACTGTCGGATTAAGTCCGCCAGACCTTGATAAATATGCCCCACTGGATCAGATATCATGATGAATGCAGATTTAGGGGTTAATACATTTAATATAGTTGTGGCGACGTTGTGGGCGGCAGATTAGGGGTTAATAAAATGTAACTAGTGTTTGCGATGCGGGAGGGCAGTGGTTTAGGGGTTAATATATTTATTATTGTGGCGGCGATGTCCGGTTTAGCTGATTAGGGGTTAAAAATTTTATTTTAGTGTTTGCGATGTGGGGGGGGGGCCTCTGTTTAGGGGTTAATATGTAGTTTATGGGTGTTAGTGTACTTTTAAGCACTTTAGTTAAGAGTTTTATACTACGGCGTTAGCCCATAAAACTCTTAACTACTGACTTTTAAATGCGGTACCAGTCTTGACAGGAGAGGCTGTACTGTTCACTTTTTGGAAGACTCATAATACCGGCGTTATGCAAGTCCCATTGAAAATATAGGATACACAATTGATGTAAGTGGATTTGCGGTATTTTCAAGTGTGACCAAAAAAGTGAGCGGTACACCTGTACCTGCAAGACTCGTAATACCAGCGTTAGGAAAAAAGCAGCATTGGGACCTCTCAATGCTGCTTTTTAAGGCTAATGCACAACTCGTAATC
The DNA here is from genome assembly GCF_027579735.1 of Bombina bombina. Taxonomy (NCBI): domain Eukaryota; kingdom Metazoa; phylum Chordata; class Amphibia; order Anura; family Bombinatoridae; genus Bombina; species Bombina bombina. The sequence goes on from NC_069503.1 coordinate 309,518,293, forward strand.
TAGCCGTAAATCTTTTAGAATATATCAAAAACTCAAAAAAAAATCCCTCAACCTATCTCTCAACCAATGCTGAAAAAGCATTTTATAGATTAGATTTGACTTTTCTACATACTACCCTCTTAAAATTCGGATTTCCCACAAAATGTATTTACTAAATTCTAGCACTTTACTCCAACCTGTCCGCTCAAGTTAAGGTTAATTGTACCCTCTCAGAAAGATTTGAAATCCGTAATGGTACCTGTCTGGGGTGCCCACTCTCCCTGCTTCTATTTGTATTATCCCTAGAACCTTTAGCAATAAAAATATGCCAGAACCCACAAATAAAAGGAATCAATATACAAGATCGGGTTTATAAATTGACAATGTTTGCATATGACATCTTAATGACTTTGATATCCCTATTAAACTCTCTCCTTGTCGTTCAATCTGAACTAGAATCATATGGTGCAGTATCAAATTTTTTAATTAATAACTTAAAGTCTGTACTATACCCTATTAACTTAAGTGATGAGGAACTTACTACACTCAAACAAAACTTCCCCTTTAAGACTCAGAAAAAAAGCACTGAAATACTTAGGAATATTTATTACATCTAACATGGAAGATTTACGCAAATTGAATTATGGCCGCCTACAGGAAGAGTTTTGTCCTTCTTCATTGCTCCCAAAGTATATTTCATGGTTAGGAAATATAGCAGCTGTTAAAATGATATTGTTACCAAAAGCTCTATATATAATGCAGGCACTTCCGATTAGAGGTGCTGGAGCAGACATTCACAAACTACAATCCATCATGGACACATATATATGGCACCACAAACTAGATTAGCTAAAAATACCCTTTATACTCATAGAGAAGAAGAGAAGAGTCCTCAATCTTCAATTATATAATTGGGCGATATTACTAAACAGAATCATTTAATGATGTAGACAAGTAAAGTTTTCCTATAAGATAAATATTAATTTATAAACCCAGTTATTAAACACACCTCATATTGGGAGGATGTGCTGGGCCCCTCAAAAGCCCCCTTTGACTTCATTCGCGTTATATCCAATTATAAAAGAAACATGGTCAGATTGGGTGACTATATGCGTTGACTTCCCTTCTTCTCAACAAAGAAATCCCAATCGAGACTAATTGAAAAATTTTATTTACCTCTAACACTCCAGATATGTTAGACTTCTTCCCTGTCCATGAGCTTGTAGAGATGGGACACCTAGCCAGCTAGCAACTCTTGGCTGTTTTATCATCAAACTAGACACTACATTATCACTCACAAATCAAAAAAGGACATGTTAAGACATCTTACCCCATTTGAAACCCTATGCACTACGCAACACCACCCCAAAAAAGTAATGTCTACGATGTACAGGTGCCTCCTTAGGTCACATCTGCCCTCAAAACCAAATTACTCTCAGAAATGGGAAAAAAAACTAAACTAGGCAATAGCTCTCAAGTTATGGTCATCCTGGTTTAAAGCAACTGCTAAATCGGCACAGTCTGCAGCAGCTTTTGAGACCAATACAAAAATTCTTACTAGATGGTATTTAACCCCGAATAAATTAAAATACATGTTTCGTAATGCGAATGATAGATGCTAGAGGGGGTGTGGCCAGGAAGGCACTATGTTTCATATTTGGTGGAGTTGCGACATTTTACGTCCTTTCTGGGAACAAGCTCATAGCCAGACATGTAAAGTAATTGATACACAAATTGCTCTCACTCCAGAAAAGATTCTTTTTAACACCATATCAGATATACCCTGTAAAATCAGAAGATGCTTATACCAGATTATGATAAATGCAGCTAAACCCCTAAGACCTACAATTTTGAAAACCGCCCAAATCCCATCTCTACAAAATTGGCTATTTCCTTGGGAACAATACTCTTATGCTAAATGAAATAGGTTGAAACTGGAATGAGGTTATTGAATCTTTAGCAAATTGTATGTGCTTCCTCTGTATGAAATTTTTGTCATTTAATGATGCATTGAATGTACAACTTAATGTATGTGTATGTTTTATTATTTAAACTAATCCTTGGACAGTTTTGTTTATATTGTTGTTTTTCCCTTTTCTCCCTTCCCAACTACCTCAACACGTATGCTGTTTTCTCTTAAACTCCAAGAAAACAAGGAGCACCGGTCTATCCGATTATGTAAAACTTAACTTAACAGCTTGATAAAAAGTTACAAACAAATCCACAAACAACCAGTAAGTGGCATATGCAGTGTTCTTATGGCTAACATGTTTCGCCATCATGCTTTCCATGGTGCTGAACCAAAAAAATAGCTTAGATGTCTTCATTTTCAAATAAAGAAAGCAAGAAAACGAAGAAAAATTGATAATAGGAGTAAATTAGAAAGTTGCCTAAATGTGCACTATTTTTGACTTTTCTGAGCCTGTCAAGTCCTTCTTTTGACCCATTTTGCCAAAGGAAAGGAAGTTGCCTAATAATTATGCACACCTGATATAGGGTGTTGATGTCATTAGACCACACCCCTTCTCTTTACAGAGATGCACATCACCTAATATGCTTAATTGGTAGTAGGCTTTCGAGCCTATACAGCTTGGAGTAAGACAACATGCATAAAGAGGATGATGTGGTCAAAATACTCATTTGCCTAATAATTCTGCACTCCCTGTATTGTATCCTTTACAGAATCTACCATTATTTATTCTTTCAACTGATCTACGTAAACTATATTCTATCTTTTCTAGATTTCTTTGGAAGAATAAAAAACCACGTATCACTTTAAGGAAGTTAATGTACCCCTGTGATATGGCCGGACTTGCTTTACCCAATATTGAACTATACAATATCGCTTGTATGGTAAAAATTGCTATAGACTGGTTAGCAGATACTAATTTTTTTTCCTGTTGAAATATTGAAAGTTATATTATTTATCCTTTTTCTATGAAAGCTATTTTACATTGTTCGTATAAGAAATTACCATCTAATATTATTGGACTGATAACCATAAAAAATATTATCAAAGCTTGGCAGAAATGTTGTACTTTGCTAGGAATAGACTACTCTTTCTCTGAATTTCTTCCTATAATCGGCTCGTTGGATTTTATCCCTGGTCATAGTCATTGTATTTAAATGGTGGGCTGAGAAAGAACTTATAAATATACAACACATTATCCATAAAGACTAGGTTTTATTCGAACATTTGAGTCTCTTGTCACTCAGTTTGGTCTCCCCAGAAAGGATCTGTTTGCTTATTTTCAGTTAAGGCATTATGTAAGAAGTCATACCTGGGATTTTAACCAGTGCTCTGCATGGTCTGATATAAAACAATGCATTAATACATTTAGAATAGGACTATTTTAAATTTCTCTTATGTATGACATCATGTTAAATAAACAGAGCTTACTCACTCTCAATAAGACTTGTATCTCATGGTCACGCGATTTTCCAAATCTGGAAACCGAAGAAATTAAAATCAAGTTGTACCGTAGTAAATAAATGTCGAATTTCAACGAGTTGGAAAGAATCGCATCTTAAAATGATAAATAAGTTCTATATAACTCCTTTTAAGCTTTCTAAAAATGTTCCCGCTTCAATCAGCCCCCGCTGTTCTTATCCCAAAGCTGACATATTACATATGTTTTATTATTGCGCAAAAATGGCACAATTATGGAAAAAAAATTATTTCTCGTTAAATAAATACTATGGGGCATATGTATCAAGCTTCGAATGGAGCTTGATGCCCCGTGTTTCTGGCGAGCCTGCAGGCTCGCCAGAAACAGCAGTTATGAAGCAGTGGTCACAAAGACCGCTGCTCCGTAACCTGTCCGCCTGCTCTGAGCAGGCGGACAGACATCGCCACAATACAACCCGATCGAGTACGATCGGGTTGATTGACACCCCCTGCTGGCGGCCCATTGGCCGTGAGTCTGCAGGGGGTGGCGTTGCACCAGCAGCTCTTGTGAGCTGCTGGTGCAATGCTGAATATGGCGAGCGTATTGCTCGCCGTATTCAGCAAGGTCTGGCGGACCTGATCCGCACTGTCGGATTAAGTCCGCCAGACCTTGATAAATATGCCCCACTGGATCAGATATCATGATGAATGCAGATTTAGGGGTTAATACATTTAATATAGTTGTGGCGACGTTGTGGGCGGCAGATTAGGGGTTAATAAAATGTAACTAGTGTTTGCGATGCGGGAGGGCGGTGGTTTAGGGGTTAATATATTTATTATTGTGGCGGCGATGTCCGGTTTAGCTGATTAGGGGTTAAAATTTTTATTTTAGTGTTTGCGATGTGGGGGGGGGGCCTCTGTTTAGGGGTTAATATGTAGTTTATGGGTGTTAGTGTACTTTTAAGCACTTTAGTTAAGAGTTTTATACTACGGCGTTAGCCCATAAAACTCTTAACTACTGACTTTTAAATGCGGTACCAGTCTTGACAGGAGAGGCTGTACTGTTCACTTTTTGGAAGACTCATAATACCGGCGTTATGCAAGTCCCATTGAAAATATAGGATACGCAATTGACGTAAGTGGATTTGCGGTATTTTCAAGTGTGACCAAAAAAGTGAGCGGTACACCTGTACCTGCAAGACTCGTAATACCAGCGTTAGGAAAAAAGCAGCATTGGGACCTCTCAATGCTGCTTTTTAAGGCTAATGCACAACTCGTAATCTAGCCGTAAATCTTTTAGAATATATCAAAAACTCAAAAAAAAATCCCTCAACCTATCTCTCAACCAATGCTGAAAAAGCATTTTATAGATTAGATTTGACTTTTCTACATACTACCCTCTTAAAATTCGGATTTCCCACAAAATGTATTTACTAAATTCTAGCACTTTACTCCAACCTGTCCGCTCAAGTTAAGGTTAATTGTACCCTCTCAGAAAGATTTGAAATCCGTAATGGTACCTGTCTGGGGTGCCCACTCTCCCCGCTTCTATTTGTATTATCCCTAGAACCTTTAGCAATAAAAATATGCCAGAACCCACAAATAAAAGGAATCAATATACAAGATCGGGTTTATAAATTGACAATGTTTGCATATGACATCTTAATGACTTTGATATCCCTATTAAACTCTCTCCTTGTCGTTCAATCTGAACTAGAATCATATGGTGCAGTATCAAATTTTTTAATTAATAACTTAAAGTCTGTACTATACCCTATTAACTTAAGTGATGAGGAACTTACTACACTCAAACAAAACTTCCCCTTTAAGACTCAGAAAAAAAGCACTGAAATACTTAGGAATATTTATTACATCTAACATGGAAGATTTACGCAAATTGAATTATGGCCGCCTACAGGAAGAGTTTTGTCCTTCTTCATTGCTCCCAAAGTATATTTCATGGTTAGGAAATATAGCAGCCGTTAAAATGATATTGTTACCAAAAGCTCTATATATAATGCAGACACTTCCGATTAGAGGTGCTGGAGCAGACATTCACAAACTACAATCCATCATAGACACATATATATGGCACCACAAACTAGATTAGCTTAAAATACCCTTTATACTCATAGAGAAGAAGAGAAGAGTCCTCAATCTTCAATTATATAATTGGGCGATATTACTAAACAGAATCATTTAATGATGTAGACAAGTAAAGTTTTCCTATAAGATAAATATTAATTTATAAACCCAGTTATTAAACACACCTCATATTGGGAGGATGTGCTGGGCCCCTCAAAAGCCCCCTTTGACTTCATTCGCGTTATATCCAATTATAAAAGAAACATGGTCAGATTGGGTGACTATATGCGTTGACTTCCCTTCTTCTCAACAAAGAAATCCCAATCGAGACTCATGGAAAATTTTTATTTACCTCTAACACTCCAGATATGTTAGACTTCTTCCCTGTCCATGAGCTTGTAGAGATGGGACACCTAGCCAGCTAGCAACTCTTGGCTGTTTTATCATCAAACTAGACACTACATTATCACTCACAAATCAAAAAAGGACATGTTAAGACATCTTACCCCATTTGAAACCCTATGCACTACGCAACACCACCCCAAAAAAGTAATGTCTATGATGTACAGGTGCCTCCTTAGGTCACATCTGCCCTCAAAACCAAATTACTCTCAGAAATGGGAAAAAAACTAAACTAGGCAATAGCTCTCAAGTTATGGTCATCCTGGTTTAAAGCAACTGCTAAATCGGCACAGTCTGCAGCAGCTTTTGAGACCAATACAAAAATTCTTACTAGATGGTATTTAACCCCGAATAAATTAAAATACATGTTTCGTAATGCGAATGATAGATGCTAGAGGGGGTGTGGCCAGGAAGGCACTATGTTTCATATTTGGTGGAGTTGCGACATTTTACGTCCTTTCTGGGAACAAGCTCATAGCCAGACATGTAAAGTAATTGATACACAAATTGCTCTCACTCCAGAAAAGATTCTTTTTAACACCATATCAGATATACCCTGTAAAATCAGAAGATGCTTATACCAGATTATGATAAATGCAGCTAAACCCCTAAGACCTACAATTTTGAAAACCGCCCAAATCCCATCTCTACAAAATTGGCTATTTCCTTGGGAACAATACTCTTATGCTAAATGAAATAGGTTGAAACTGGAATGAGGTTATTGAATCTTTAGCAAATTGTATGTGCTTCCTCTGTATGAAATTTTTGTCATTTAATGATGCATTGAATGTACAACTTAATGTATCTGTATGTTTTATTATTTAAACTAATCCTTGGACAGTATTGTTTATATTGTTGTTTTTCCCTTTTCTCCCTTCCCAACTACCTCAACACATATGCTGTTTTCTCTTAAACTCCAAGAAAACAAGGAGCACCGGTCTATCCGATTATGTAAAACTTAACTTAGCAGCTTGATAAAAAGTTACAAACAAATCCACAAACAACCAGTAAGTGGCATATGCAGTGTTCTTATGGCTAACATGTTTCGCCATCATGCTTTCCATGGTGCTGAACCAAAAAAATAGCTTAGATGTCTTCATTTTCAAATAAAGAAAGCAAGAAAACGAAGAAAAATTGATAATAGGAGTAAATTAGAAAGTTGCCTAAATGTGCATGCTCTATCTGAATCATGAAAGAAAAAAGGTGGGTTTAGTGTCCCTTTAACTGGACAGAAGCAAAATTCCCTAAATCACTATTAACTACATCTTCTGGTAGACCAGTTACTCTTAAATTCTCCTAGATCTATTTTCTAAGTTTTCAATTTTCTGTCTTATACTTCCAATTAGTTGTGTTTTTTTTTAAAATAGGTATTAGTTTGTTCTTGCAAATTATTATTCTTATTATTATACTTTATTTATAAAGCGCCAACAAACTTGGCAGCACTGTCCATGAGTACAACAGATAAAAGTACAATGATGGTACGAAATGTTTAAGAGACAGAACAAAACTTATCAAACAAATACAGGAGGAATTGAGGGCCATATTCTCGTGGTAATTTATAATCTAGAATCAATGCTGTTTTCAATATCTGAGACTCTTTGTTCAACCTCTGTTAATCTGCCTGCAAATAGTTGAACTTTAATTAAAAGTCCATCTAAAGTATCTTGATTTTGTTTAAATTTGGGCATAAATATTGAGCTCAGAAGTTGTATTAATTCTAGATTTCTATCACCTAAATTAAACCGAGATTACGAGTTTTGCGGTAACAGGGGTGCGTTGCTAACAAGCTTTTATTTCACCGCTCCCTTAAGACAACGCTGGTATTACAGGTTTTTTTAAACCCGGAGTTAGCCGCAAAAAGGTTAGCATAGAGCAAAATTTAGCTCCACATCTCACCTCAATACCAGCGTTGCTTACGGTAGCAGTGAGCTGACAAAACGTGCTTGTGCACGATTTCCCCATAGGAATCAATGGGGCAGAATCGGCTGAAAAAAAATAAAAACTAACACCTGCAAAAAAGCAGCGTTCAGCTTCTAATGCAGCCCCATTGATTCCTATGGGGAAATAAAATTAATGTCTACACCTAACACCCTAACATGAACCCCGAGTCTAAACACCCGTCATATTACACTTATTAACCCCTAATCTGTCGTCCCCGACATCGCCGACACCTGCATGATATTTTTAGCCCCTAATCTGCCACTCCGGACACCACCGCCACCTACATTATCCCTATGAACCCCTAATCTGCTGCCCCTAACATCGCCGACACCTACATTATAGTTATTAACCCATAATCTGCCACCCCCATCGTCGCCGCTACTATATTAAATTTATTAACCCCTAAACCTAAATCTAAACTTAAGTCTAACACCCCCCTAACTTAAATATAATTTAAATAAAACTAAATAAAAATAATACAATTAAATAAATTAATCCTATTTAAAACTAAATACTTACCTATAAAATAAACCATAAGATAGCTACAATATAACTAATAGTTACTTTGGGGCATATGTATCAAGCTCCGAACGGAGCTTGATGCCCCATGTTTCTGGCGAGCCTGCAGGCTTGCCAAAAACAGCAGTTATGAAGCAGCGGTCACAAAGGCTGCTGCTCCATAACCTGTCCGTCTGCTCTGAGCAGGTGCACAGACATCGCCGGAAATCAACCCGATCGAGTACGATCGAGTTGATTGACACCCCCCTGCTGGTGGCCTATTGGCCGCGATTCTGCAGGGGGCGGCGTTGCACCAGCAGCTCTTGTGAGCTGCTGGTGCAATGCTGAATACGGCGAGCGTATTGCTCGCCGTATTCAGCGAGGTCTGTCAGACCTGATCCGCACTGTCGGATCAAGTCCGTCAGACCTTGATAACTAGAGGCCATTGTATCTAGCTTAGGATTTATATTTATTTCACAGGCAACTTTTTATTTATTTTAACTAGGTACAATAGTTATTAAATAGTTATTAACTATTTAATAACTACCTAGTTAAAATAAGTACAAATTTACCTGTAAAATAATTCCTAACCTAAATTACAATTACACCTAACACTACACTATCATTAAATTAATTACCTAAACTAACTACAATTAACTACAATTAAATTAAATAAACTATAGTACAAAAAACCCAAACACTAAATTACAGAAAATAAAAAAATAATTACAATTTTTTTAAACTAATTACACCTAATCTAATCCCCCTAATAAAATAAAAAATCCCCCCAAAATAATAAAATTCCCTACCCTATACTAAATTACAAATAGCCCTTAAAAGGGCTTTTTGCAGGGCATTGCCCCAAAGTAATCAGCTATTTTACCTGTAAAAAAAAATACAATACCCCCCCCACATTAAAACCAACCACCCACACACCCAACCCTACTCTAAAACCCACCCAATCCCCCCTTAATAAAACCTAACACTACCCCCTTGAAGATCATCCTACCTTGAGCAGTGTTCACCCAGCCGGGCACAAGTGGTCCTCCAGAGGGGCAGAAGGCTTCATCCAGACGGCATCTTCTATCTTCATCCATCCGGAGCGGGTCCATCTTGAAGCCAACCGACGCGGAGCATCCTCTTCTTCCGACGACTCCCGACGAATGAAGGTTCCTTTAAATGACGTAATCCAAGATGGCTTCCTTTGAATTCCGATTAGCTGATTGGCTGATGCAATCAGCCAATAGAATTGAGATCACATTCTCTTGGCTGATTGGAACAGCCAATTGAATGCGAGCTCAATCCTATTGGCTAATCCAATCAGCCAATAGGATTTTTCCTACCTTAATTCCGATTGGCTGATAGAATCCTATCAGCCAATCGGAATTCAAGGGACGCCATCTTGGATGACGTCATTTAAAGGAACCTTCATTCATCGGGAGTCGTCGGAAGAAGAGGATGCTCCACGTCGGCTGGCTTCAAGATGGACCCGCTCCGCTCCGGATGGATGAAGATAGAAGATGCCGCCTGGATGAAGCCTTCTGCCCATCTGTAGGTCCTCTTCTGCCCGGATCGGATGAAGACTTCTGCCCCTCTGGAGGACCACTTGTGCTGGCTGGGTGAAGACGTCTCAAGGTAGGGTGATCTTCAAGGGGGTAGTGTTCGGTTTTATTAAGGGGGGATTGGGTGGGTTTTAGAGTAGGGATGGGTGTGTGGGTGGTGAGTTTTAATGTTGGGGGGGTATTGTATTTTTTTTACAGGTAAAAGAGCTGATTACTTTTAAGGGCTATTTGTAATTTAGTATAGGGTAGGGAATTTTATTATTTTGGGGAGCTTTTTTATTTTATTACGGGGATTAGATTAGGTGTAATTAGTTCAAAAAAATTGTAATTATTTTTTTATTTTCTGTAATTTAGTGGGGGTTTTTTGTACTTTAGTTTATTTAATTTAATTGTAGTTAATTGTAGTTAGTTTAGGTAATTAATTTAATGATAGTGTAGTGTTAGGTGTAATTTTAATTTAGGTTAGGATTTATTTTACAGGTAAATTTGTACTTATTTTAACTAGGTAGTTATTAAATAGTTAATAACTATTTAGTTACTATTCTACCTAGTTAAAATAAATACAAACTTGCCTGTAAAATAAAATAAACCCTAAGCTAGATACAAATGTAACTACCGGTATTAGTTATATTGTAGCTAGCTTAGGGTTTATTTTATAGGTAAGTATTTAGTTTTAAATAGGATTAATTTATTTAATTGTAGTAAGTTTATTTCGTTTTATTTAAATTATATTTAAGTTAGGGGGTGTTAGGGTTTGATTTAGGTTTAGGGGTTAATAAATTTAATATAGTTGCAGCGACGTTGGGGGCGGCAGATTAGGCAGATTAGGGGTTAATAAAATTTAACTAGTGTTTGCGAGGCAGGAGTGCGGCGGTTTAGGGGTTAATATATTTATTACAGTGGCGGCGATATCCGGTCGGCAGATTAGGGTTAAAAACTTTATTTAAGTGTTTGCGATGTGGGGGGGGGGGCTCGGTTTAGGGGTTAATAGGCAGTTTATGTGTGCTAGTGTACTTTTTAGCACTTTAGTTAAGAGTTTTATGTTACTGACTTTTAAATGCGGTAGGAGTCTTGACAGGAGATGGTCTACCGCTCACTTCTTCCAAGACTCGTAATACCGGCGTTAGGCAAATCCCATTAAAAAGATAGGATACGCAATTTATGTAAGGGGATTTGCGGTAAGCTCGAGTCGCGGAAGAAAAGTGAGCGGTACACCTGTACCTGCAAGACTCGTAATACCAGCCGGCGTTAAAAAGCAGCGTTAGGACCGGCCAACGCTGCTTTTTAAGCCTAACACCAAACTCGTAATCTAGCCATTAGATTCTTCCAAATCCACCCTTTTGTTCCTAGTTTATTTTTAGATTTGTTTTTCTTGCTGACATAGATATAGGTTATTTGGGATTAAAGCAAAAAATATACAAAAAGTGCAGAGTGATATTAAAGTGTTATGCAATTCTAGACTACTGCTCACAAATGCCCACATTATTTTTCCCCTTTTATCCCCTCCTCTCTCTGTTCCTTTCCTAGCAGTAATAGAGTGGATGTTACTTTAACACAGGAGTGATAATGCTTCAAAAGCATGTGTAGAAATACAAGTTCCAAATTAAGGCTCTTTTCTACAATAACGATAATCACACAAAAAAAAAAAAAAGAAATAGCTGTACATCAGAAAATATATATAAATAAGTTCTATTATACTGCAGTATTAAGACCAATGCTATGTGTTTTTTTTTATGGGAGACACAATGTATCTATTGTATACCCCTCACATTTTTGTAAATATTTTATTATATATTTTCATGTGACAACACTGAAGAAATGACACTTTGCTACAATGTAAAATAGTGAGTGTACAGCCTGTATAACAGTGTAAATTTGCTGTCCCCTCAAAATAACTCAACACACAGCCATTAATGTGTAAACCGTTGGCAACAAAAGTGAGTACACCCCTAAGTGGAAATGTCCAAATTGGGCCCAAAGTGTGAATATTTTGTGTGGCCACCATTATTTTCCAGCACTGCCTTAACCCTCTGGGGCATGGAGTTTACCAGAGCTTCACAGGTTGCCACTGGAGTCCTATTCCACTGCTCCATGATGACATCACGGAGCTGGTGGATGTTTGAGACCTTGCGCTTTCCCACCTTCCATTTGAGGATGCCCCACAGATGCTCAATAGGGCTTAGTTCTGGAGACATGCTTGGCCAGTCCATCAACTTTACCCTCAGCTTTTTTAGCAAGGCAGTGGTTGTCTTGGAGGTATGTGTGGGGTCGTTGTGAAACCACTGTATGGTCTTGCCCACCGTGCTGCAGCTCAGTTTCAGGGTCTTGGCAATCTTCTTATAGCCTAGGCCATCTTTATGTAGAGCAACAATTCTTTCTCCAACATAGGTGTGTCCGGTCCACGGCGTCATCCTTACTTGTGGGATATTCTCTTCCCCAACAGGAAATGGCAAAGAGCCCAGCAAAGCTGGTCACATGATCCCTCCTAGGCTCCGCCTACCCCAGTCATTCTCTTTGCCGTTGTACAGGCAACATCTCCACGGAGATGGCTTAGAGTTTTTTAGTGTTTAACTGTAGTTTTTATTATTCAATCAAGAGTTTGTTATTTTAAAATAGTGCTGGTATGTACTATTTACTCTGAAACAGAAAAGAGATGAAGATTTCTGTTTGTATGAGGAAAATGATTTTAGCAACCGTTACTAAAATCCATGGCTGTTCCACACAGGACTGTTGAGAGGAATTAACTTCAGTTGGGGGAACAGTGAGCAGTCTTTTGCTGCTTGAGGTATGACACATTCTAACAAGACGATGTAATGCTGGAAGCTGTAATTTTCCCTATGGGATCCGGTAAGCCATTTTTATTCACACAGTAAATAAGGGCTTCACAAGGGCTTATTAAGACTGTAGACATTTTCTGGGCTAAATCGATCATATTTACACATATTTAGCCTTGAGGAATCATTTAATCTGGGTATTTTTTGTAAAATAATATCGGCAGGCACTGTTTTAGACACTTTATTCTATTGGGGCTTTCCCTAATCATAGTCAGAGCCTCATTTTCGCGCCGGTATGGCGCACTTGTTTTTGAGAACAGCATGACATGCAGCTGCATGTGTGTGGAGCTCTGATACATAGAAAAGTCTTTCTGAAGGCATTATTTCGTATCGTATTCCCCTTTGGGCTTGGTTGGGTCTCAGCAAAGCAGATTCCAGGGACTGTAAAGGGGTTAAATATAAAAACGGCTCCGGTTCCGTTATTTTAAGGGTTAAAGCTTCCAAATTTGGTGTGCAATACTTTTAAGGCTTTAAGACACTGTGGTGAAATTTTGGTGAATTTTGAACAATTCCTTCATACTTTTTCGCAATTGCAGTAATAAAGTGTGTTCAGTTTAAAATTTAAAGTGACAGTAACGGTTTTATTTTAAAACGTTTTTTGTGCTTTGTTATCAAGTTTATGCCTGTTTAACATGTCTGAACTACCAGATAGATTGTGTTCTGACTGTGGGGAAGCCAAGGTTCCTTCTCATTTAAATAGATGTGATTTATGTCATAAAAAATTTAGTAAAAATGATGCCCAAGATGATTCCTCAAGTGAGGGGAGTAAGCATGGTACTGCATCATCCCCTCCTTCGTCTACACCAGTTTTGCCCATACAGGAGGCCCCTAGTACATCTAGCGCGCCAATACTCCTTACTATGCAACAATTAACGGCTGTAATGGATAATTCTATCAAAACATTTTAGCCAATATGCCCACTTATCAGCGAAAGCGCGACTGCTCTGTTTTAGAAAATACTGAAGAGCATGAGGACGCTGATGATATTGTTTCTGAAGGGCCCCTACACCAGTCTGAGGGGGCCAGGGAGGTTTTGTCTGAGGGAGAAATTTCAGATTCAGGAAAAATTTCTCAACAAGCTGAACCTGATGTGATTACTTTTAAATTTAAGTTGGAACATCTCCGCGCTCTGCTTAAGGAGGTGTTATCCAATTTGGATGATTGTGATTATCTGGTCATTCCAGAAACACTATGTAAAATGGACAAGTTCCTAGAGGCCCCGGGGCCCCCCGAAGCTTTTCCTATACTCAAGCGGGTGGCGTACATTGTTAATAAAGAATGGGACAGGCCCGGTGTACCTTTCGTACCTCCCCCCATATTTAAAAAATTGTTTCCTATAGTCGACCCCAGAAAGGACTTATGGCAGACAGTCCCCAAGGTCGAGGGGGCGGTTTCTACTCTAAACAAGCGCACCACTATACCCATAGAAGATAGTTGTGCTTTCCAAGATCCTATGGATAAAAAATTAGAAGGTTTGCTAAAAAAGATGTTTGTTCAGCAAGGTTACCTTCTACAACCAATTGCATGCATTGTCCCTGTCACTACAGCCGCGTGTTTCTGGTGTGATGAGCTAGAAAAGGCGATTATTAGTAATTCTTCTTCTTATGAGGAGATTATGGACAGAATTCGTGCTCTTAAATTGGCTAATTCTTTCACCCTAGACGCCACCTTGCAATTGGCTAGGTTAGCGGCGAAAAATTCTGGGTTTGCTATTGTGGCGCGCAGAGCGCTTTGGTTAAAATCTTGGTCAGCGGATGCGTCTTCCAAGAACAAATTGTTTGACATTCCTTTCAAGGGGAAAACACTGTTTGGCCCTGACTTGAAAGAGTTTATCTCTGATATCACTGGGGGCAAGGGCCACGCCCTTCCTCAGAATAGGTCTTTCAAAGCCGAAAATAAACCTAATTTTCGTCCCTTTCGCAGAAACGGACCTGCCCCAAGTGCTACGTCCTCTAAGCAGGAGGGTAATACTTCTCAAGCCAATCCAGCCTGGAGACCAAGGCAAGGCTGGAACAAAGGAAAGCAGGCCAAGAAACCTGCCACTGCTCCCAAGACAGCATGAGACGCGGGCCCCCGATCCGGGACCGGATTTGGTGGGGGGCAGACTCTCTCTCTTCACTCAGGCTTGGGCAAGAGATGTTCTGGATCCTTGGGCGCTAGAAATAGTCTTCCAAGGTTATCTTCTGGAAGTGATTCATCCTGTTCCATTAAAAGAACGAGGGATGGGGTTCTACTCCAATCTGTTCGTAGTTCCCAAAAAATAGGGAACGTTCAGACCAATCTTAGATCTCAAGATCCTAAACAAGTTTCTCAAGGTTCCATCGTCCAAAATGGAAACCATTCGAACAATCCTTCCATCCAGGAAGGTCAATTCTTGACCACGGTGGATTTAAAGGATGCGTATCTACATATTCCTATCCACAAGGAACATCATCGGTTCCTAAGGTTCGCATTCCTGGACAAGCATTACCAGTTCGTGGCGCTTCCTTTCGGATTAGCCACTGCTCCAAGGATTTTCACAAAGGTACTAGGGTCCCTTCTAGCTGTGCTAAGACCAAGGGGCATTGCAGTAGTACCTTACTTGGACGACATTCTGATTCAAGCGTCGTCCCTTCCTCAAGCAAAGGCTCACACGGACATCGTCCTGGCCTTTCTCAGATCTCACGGATGGAAAGTGAACGTGGAAAAGAGTTCTCTATCTCCGTCGACAAGGGTTCCCTTCTTGGGAACAATAATAGACTCCTTAGAAATGAGGATTTTTCTGACAGAGGCCAGAAAAACAAGACTTCTAGACTCTTGTCGGATACTTCATTCCGTTCATCTTCCTTCCATAGCGCAGTGCATGGAAGTGATAGGTTTGATGGTAGCGGCAATGGACATAGTTCCTTTTGCGCGCATTCATCTAAGACCATTACAACTGTGCATGCTCAGTCAGTGGAATGGGGACTATACAGACTTGTCTCCGAGGATACAAGTAAATCAGAGGACCAGAGACTCACTCCGTTGGTGGCTGTCCCTGGACAACCTGTCACAAGGGATGACCTTCCGCAGACCAGAGTGGGTCATTGTCACGACCGACGCCAGTCTGATGGGCTGGGGCGCGGTCTGGGGATCCCTGAAAGCTCAGGGTCTTTGGTCTCGGGAAGAATCTCTTCTACCGATAAATATTCTGGAACTGAGAGCGATATTCAATGCTCTCAAGGCTTGGCCTCAGCTAGCGAGGGCCAAGTTCATACGGTTTCAATCAGACAACATGACAACTGTTGCGTACATCAACCATCAGGGGGGAACAAGGAGTTCCCTGGCGATGGAAGAAGTGACCAAAATCATTTAATGGGCGGAGTCTCACTCCTGCCACCTGTCTGCAATCCACATCCCAGGAGTGGAAATTGGGAAGCGGATTTTCTGAGTCGTCAGACATTGCATCCGGGGGAGTGGGAACTCCATCCGGAAATCTTTGTCCAAATCACTCAACTGTGGGGCATTCCAGACATGGATCTGATGGCCTCTCGTCAGAACTTCAAAGTTCCTTGCTACGGGTCCAGATCCAGGGATCCCAAGGCGGCTCTAGTGGATGCACTAGTAGCACCTTGGACCTTCAAACTAGCTTATGTATTCCCGCCGTTTCCTCTCATCCCCAGGCTGGTAGCCAGGATCAATCAGGAGAGGGCGTCGGTGATCTTGATAGCTCCTGCGTGGCCACGCAGGACTTGGTATGCAGATCTGGTGAATATGTCATCGGCTCCACCATGGAAGCTACCTTTGAGACGAGACCTTCTTGTTCAAGGTCCGTTCGAACATCCGAATCTGGTCTCACTCCAGCTGACTGCTTGGAGATTGAACGCTTGATCTTATCGAAGCGAGGGTTCTCAGATTCTGTTATCGATACTCTTGTACAGGCCAGAAAGCCTGTAACTAGAAAGATTTACCACAAAATTTGGAAAAAATATATCTGTTGGTGTGAATCTAAAGGATTCCCTTGGGACAAGGTTAAGATTCCTAAGATTCTATCCTTCCTTCAAGAAGGATTGGAAAAAGGATTATCTGCAAGTTCCCTGAAGGGACAGATTTCTGCCTTGTCTGTGTTACTTCACAAAAAGCTGGCAGCTGTGCCAGATGTTCAAGCCTTTGTTCAGGCTCTGGTTAGAATCAAGCCTGTTTACAAACCTTTGACTCCTCCTTGGAGTCTCAACTTAGTTCTTTCAGTTCTTCAGGGGGTTCCGTTTGAACCCTTACATTCCGTTGATATTAAGTTATTATCTTGGAAAGTTTTGTTTTTGGTTGCAATTTCTTCTGCTAGAAGAGTTTCAGAATTATCTGCTCTGCAGTGTTCTCCTCCTTATCTGGTGTTCCATGCAGATAAGGTGGTTTTACGTACTAAACCTGGTTTTCTTCCAAAAGTTGTTTCTAACAAAAACATTAACCAGGAGATTATCGTACCTTCTCTGTGCCCGAAACCAGTTTCAAAGAAGGAACGTTTGTTGCACAATTTGGATGTTGTTCGCGCTCTAAAATTCTATTTAGACGCTACAAAGGATTTTAGACAAACATCTTCCTTGTTTGTTGTTTATTCCGGTAAAAGGAGAGGTCAAAAAGCAACTTCTACCTCTCTCTCTTTTTGGATTAAAAGCATCATCAGATTGGCTTACGAGACTGCCGGACGGCAGCCTCCCGAAAGAATCACAGCTCATTCCACTAGGGCTGTGGCTTCCACATGGGCCTTCAAGAACGAGGCTTCTGTTGATCAGATATGTAGGGCAGCGACTTGGTCTTCACTGCACACTTTTACCAAATTTTACAAGTTTGATACTTTTGCTTCTTCTGAGGCTATTTTTGGGAGAAAGGTTTTGCAAGCCGTGGTGCCTTCCATCTAGGTGACCTGATTTGCTCCCTCCCTTCATCCGTGTCCTAAAGCTTTGGTATTGGTTCCCACAAGTAAGGATGACGCCGTGGACCGGACACACCTATGTTGGAGAAAACAGAATTTATGTTTACCTGATAAATTACTTTCTCCAACGGTGTGTCCGGTCCACGGCCCGCCCTGGTTTTTTAATCAGGTCTGATAATTTATTTTCTTTAACTACAGTCACCACGGTATCATATGGTTTCTCCTATGCAAATATTCCTCCTTAACGTCGGTCGAATGACTGGGGTAGGCGGAGCCTAGGAGGGATCATGTGACCAGCTTTGCTGGGCTCTTTGCCATTTCCTGTTGGGGAAGAGAATATCCCACAAGTAAGGATGACGCCGTGGACCGGACACACCGTTGGAGAAAGTAATTTATCAGGTAAACATAAATTCTGTTTTTTTTCAGAGAGTTATTTGCCATGAGGTGCCATGTTTAACTTCCAGTGACCAGTATGAGAGAGTGTGAGAGCGATAACACCAAATTTAACACACCTGCTCCCCATTCAAACATTATACCTTGTAACACTAACGAGTCACATGACACCGGGGGGAGAGAAAATGGCTAATTGGGCACAATTTGGACATTTCCACTTAGGGGTGTACTCACTTTTGTTGCTAACTGTTTAGACACTAATGGCTGTGTGTTGAGTTATTTTGAGGGGACAGCAAATTTACACTGTTATACAGGCAGTACACTCACTACTTTACATTGTAGCAAAGTGTAATTTCTTCAGTGTTGTCACATGAAAAGATGTAATAAAATATTTACAAAAATGTGAGGGGTGTACTGACTTTTGTGAGATACTGTATATTATATTCTATAATAACAAGTTTAAGATGATTATATCCACTAATAAGCTCTCAGTCTACTCAAAAGCAGATTGTTATAAGAAATTCTCAGCCAGATTCCGAGTTTTGCGTTATGGCTGGCTCGCTAATAACTTGCAAGTTATTTCCACCGCTCACCTTTAACAGCGCTGCTATTACAGGTTTTCCAAAAACCTGCGTTAGCGGGCAATATGGTTGCATTGAGCTCCATACCGCACACAAATTTTTTGGTTTTACGTGCTTGTGCACGATTTCCCCATAGACATCAATGGGAAGAGCCGGCTAAGAAAAAGCCTAACACCTGCAATAAAGGAGCGTAAAGCTCCGTAACGCAGCCCCATTGATTCCTATAGGGAAAGAAAAGTTATGTAATCAGCCGCCCCCGACATTGCCGACACCTACATTACACTTATTAACCCCTAATCTGCTGCCCCCAATGTCGCTGCCGCCACTATACTAAAGTTATTAACCACTAAACCTCTGGCCTCCCATATCAATAACACTAAATAAATATATTAACCCTTAAACCTAACCCTAAGTCTAACCCTAACCCTAACTTTAATATAATTAAAATAAATCTAAATAAAACTTACTATCATTACCTAACTAATTCCTATTAAAAACGAAATACCTTTAAAATAAACCCTAAGCTAGCTACAATATAACTAATAGTTACATTGTAGTTATCTCAGGTTTTATTTCTCTTGCAGTCCACGGATTCATCCTTACTTGTGGGATAGTCTCATTGCCTACAGGAAGTGGCAAAGAGAGCACACAGCAGAGCTGTCCATATAGCTCCCCCTCTGGCTCCACCCCCCAGTCATTCTCTTTGCCGCTCTAACAGATAGGGCATCTCCACGGGAGATTGTTATTTTTAAATAGTACCGGTTTGTGCTATTAACTCTCTGGCAGAAATGTGATGAAGAATTCTGCTGAGAGGAAAATGATTTTAGCATGTTGTAACTAAAATCCATTGCTGTTCCCACACAGGACTGAGGAGTACCAGAAAACTTCAGTTGGGGGGAACAGTTTGCAGGCTTAACTGCATTGAGGTATGTTTCAATCATCTTTTTTTCTAGTCAAGACAAAGATAATGCTAGAAGACACAAGATTCCCCATGTGGGAAGGTTAAGCCATGTTCTGAGACTTAGTATAGAACTAGAGGCTTATTTAAGAGGGCTCAATAGACTGGTTATCACTTTTGCAGGGCAATCGATTATTTTATTTAACAAAATACTCTCTTTTGACACTTTTAAAGCACTTTTGGTGTGTTTATTTGGGGTTTTATTCCACATGGCAGTATTTTTAGTCACCTAAATTGGGTTCTGAAGGCCCCACAGCTCCGGAGTGATGTGGGAGGGGCCTAATTTCGCGCCTCAGTTGCGCAGTTTATTCTGACAGATTTCCTTGCATGCTGCTTCACATGGGTCCAGACACTGCTTGAGGACTTCAGGAGGCTTGCTTTTCTCAAATACAATCCTTAAGGGAAGGTAAGGCCACAGCAGGCTGCTGTGGCAAGGTGCTGTAGTTTATTAACCGGTTTGCTTTAGGCGGCTCCGGTTTGGGCATTAAAGGGTTAATCAGTCTGAAACATGCTGTGCAATCATATCGAAGCATTAGGCACATACTGTAAAAATTTCAAGAGATTTGGTTGATTTTTCACCATTTTGTAAAATTGTGTGCGCTTTTATTTCTTAAAGGCACAGTACCATTTATTGCAAATTGTATTTTTTACATGATAAAGTGTTTTTTCAAGCCTGCTTGTGTATAATACTAATCTGTTAAACATGTCTGACATTAAGGAAAAGCCTTGCTCTATGTGTTCAGAAGCCATGGTGGAACCCCCACTCAAAATGTGTCCCAAGTGCACTAATGTGTCTATACACTTTAAAGATCATATTGTGTCACTTAAAAATATAGCCCTAGATGATTCTTTGACTGAAGGTAATGAGGATAGTCCGCCTTCCTCTCCCATGTGTCATCACCAGTTATGCCCGCTCAAGCGATACCTAGTACCTCTAAGTGCATTGGCACCTATTACATTGCAACAACTGGCGGCAGTCATGGATAATTCCCTTGCGGCCTTTCTATCCAAACTGCCAGTTTTCCCTAAAAAGCGCGATAGCTCTGTTTTGAGAACAGATGAGGAGCAGTCGGAAGCTTTGGGAGGTTTATCTGATGTACCCTCACAACACTCTGAAGTAGGGGCGAGGGATGTAATGTCTGAGGGAGAAATTTCTGACTCAGGAAAAGTTTCTCAGCGGGCAGAATCAGATTCACTAGCATTTAAATTTAAATTCGAACACCTCCGCGTACTGCTTAGGGAGGTCTTATCAACTCTGGATGATTGTGACCCTATGGTGGTCCCAGAGAAATTGTGTAAAATGGACAAATATCTAGAAGTCCCTGTATACACTGATGCATTTCCGATCCCTAAGATGGTGGCGGATATTGTTGCTAGGGAGTGGGAGAGACCAGGTGTACCTTTTGTTCCCCCCCTATCTTTAAGAAAATGTTCCCTATAACTGATCCCAGGCGGGACGTGTGTCAGACGGTCCCTAAGGTAGAGGGGGCAGTTTCAACACTAGCCAAGCGCACAACCATACCAATTGAAGACAGTTGTGTTTTCAAAGATCCTATGGATAAAAAATTAGGTTTACTAAAGAAAATATTTGTTCAGCAAGGTTTCCTTCTCCAACCTATTGCCTGCATTATTCCTGTAACTACTGCAGCGGCTTTTTGGTTTGAGGCGCTGGAGGAGTCGCTCCAGAGGGAGACTTCATATGACGAAGTCATGGATAGAATTAATGCTCTAAAACTGGCTAATTCTTTTATCACAAATGCCGCTTTGCAATTAGCTAAGTTAGCGGCGAAAAATTCTGGTTTTGCCATCATGGCTCAAGTCATGGTCGGCCGACGTGTCATCCAAAACAAAATTACTAAATATTCCTTTCAAGGGAAAGACCCTTTTCGGGCCCGAGTTGAAAGAGATTATTTTGGATATCACTGGGGGAAAGGGCCATACCCTCCCGCAAGATAGGCCTTTTAAGGCTAAAAACAAGGCTAATTTTCGTTCCTTTCGCAACTTCAGGAGCGGTCCTGCTTCAATCTCTGCAACCGCAAAGCAAGAGGGTAACGCTTCACAGCCCAAGGCAACCTGGAAACCTTTGCAGGGCTGGAACAAGGGTAAACAGGCCAAAAAGCCTGCGGCTGCTACTAAGACAGCATGAAGGGGTAGCCCCCGATCCGGGACCGGATCTGGTAGGGGGCAGACTGTCTCTCTTTGCTCAGGCTTGGGCAAGAGATGTTCCCGATCCCTGGGCATTAGAGATCGTTGCTCAGGGATATCTTATAGAATTCAAGGACTCTGCTCCAAGGGGAAGGTTCCACATTTCTCATCTGTCTACAGACCAGACAAAGAAAGAGGCGTTCTTACGCTGTGTAGAAGATCTACTCAAGATGGGAGTGATATATCCAGTTCCAATTACAGAACAAGGACTGGGTTTTTACTCAAACCTGTTTGTGGTTCCCAAAAAGGAAGGAACTTTCAGGCCAATCCTGGATCTAAAAATTCTAAACAAATTCCTCAGAGTTCCATAATTCAAAATGGAGACCATTAGGACAATCTTACCGATGATCCAGGAAGGTCAATATATGACTACCGTGGATCTAAAGGATGCGTACCTTCATATCCACAAAGATCACCATCAGTTCCTAAGGTTCGCCTTTCTGGACAAGCATTACCAGTTCATGGCCCTTCCCTTCGGGTTGGCCACCGCTCCCAGAATTTTCACAAAAGTGCTAGGGTCCCTTCTAGCGGTACTAAGACAGCGGGGCATTGCAGTAGCACCTTATCTGGACGACATCTTAATACAGGCGTCGTCTTTTCCCAGAGCCAAGGCTCATATGGAGATTGTTCTGGCCTTTCTAAGGTCTCACGGGTGGAAGGTGAACACCGAAAAAAGTTCTCTGTCCCCGCTCACAAGGGTTCCCTTCCTGGGAACATTAATAGACTCGGTAGAAATGAAAATATTTCTGACGGAGGTCAGAAGGTTAAAGCTTTTAAATACTTGCCGAGCTCTTCATTCCATTCCTCGGCCATCTGTAGCTCAGTGCATGGAGGTAATTGTATTAATGGTAGCAGCAATGGACGTAGTCCCTTTTGCTCGAATTCATCTCAGGCCACTGCAATTGTGCATGCTCAAACAGTGGAATGGGGATTATGCAGATTTGTCTCCTCAAATCCAACTGGACCAGAAAACCAGAGATTCTCTTCTCTGGTGGTTGTCTCAGGATCACCTGTCTCAGGGAATGTGCTTCCGCAGACCAGAGTGGATCATTGTAACGACCGACGCCAGTCTGTTAGGCTGGGGCGCGGTCTGGGGTTCCCTGAAAGCTCAGGGCCTATGGTCTCGGGAAGAGTCTATTCTCCCGATAAACATTTTGGAACTGAGAGCGATATTCAACACGCTCCAGGCATGGCTTCAGCTAGCGGCAGCCAAATTCATCAGATTTCAGTCGGACAGCATCACGACTGTAGCATACATCAATCATCAGGGAGGAACAAAGAGTTCCTTAGCGATGAAGGAAGTAACCAAAATAATCAGGTGGGTGGAGGATCACTCTTGCCACCTATCTGAAATTCACATCCCAGAAGTAGACAACTGGGAAGCGGATTTCCTAAGTCGTCAGACTTTTCACCCGGGGGAGTGGGCACTCCACCCGGATGTTTTTGCTCAGCTGACCCAGCTATGGGGCATTCCAAAGTTGGATCTGATGGCGTCCCGTCAGAACACCAAACTTCCTCTTTACGGATCCAGGTCTAGGGACCCCAATGCGGCATTGATAGATGCTCTAGTAGCGCCTTGGTCTACTCCAGTCTAGCTTATGTCTTTCCACCATTTCCCCTTCTCCCTCGGCTGGTAGCCAGAATCAAACAGGAGAAGGCCTTGGTGATTCTGATAGCGCCTGCGTGGCCACGCAGGACTTGGTATGCAGACCTAGTGGACATTTCATCTGTCCCACCACGGACACTGCCAACGAGGCAGGATCTTCTAATACAGGGTCCATTCAAGCATCCAAATCTAGTTTCTCTGCAGCTGACTGCTTGGAGATTGAACGCTTAATTCTATCCAAGCGTGGGTTCTCTGAATCAGTCATAGATACTCTGATCCAAGCTAGAAAGCCTGTCACCAGGAAAATTTACCATAAGATTAGGATTCCAAGGATATTGTCTTTTCTCCAAGAAGGATTGGAGAAAGGTTTGTCAGCTAGTTCCTTAAAGGGACAGATATCCGCTCTGTCTATCCTTTTACACAAGCGTCTGGCAGAAGTACCAGACGTTCAAGCGTTTGCACAGGCTTTAGTCAGAATCAAGCCTGTCTATAGACCTGTGGCTCCTCCATGGAGTCTAAATTTAGTTCTTTCAGTTCTTCAAGGGGTTCCGTTTGAACCTTTACATTCCATAGATATTAAGTTATTATCTTGGAAAGTTTTGTTTTTGGTAGCTATATCTTCTGCCCGAAGAGTTTCAGAATTGTCTGCTTTGCAGTGTAATTCACCCTATCTGGTGTTCCATGCAGATAAGGTAGTTTTGCGTACCAAACCTGGTTTTCTTCCTAAAGTTGTTTCTAATAAGAACATTAACCAGGAAATCATTGTTCCTTCCCTGTGTCTTAATCCAGCTTCTAAGAAGGAACGGCTTTTACACAATCTTGATGTGGTTCGTGCTTTGAAATTCTATCTACAAGCAACTAAGGATTTCAGACAAACATCATCTTTGTTTGTTGTCTATTTCCGGTAAGAGGAGAGGTCAGAAAGCGACTGCTACCTCTCTTTCCTTCTGGTTGAAAAGCATCATCCGATTGGCTTATGAGACTGCTGGGCAGCAGCCTCCTGAACGAATTACAGCTCATTCCACCAGAGCTGTGGCTTCCACTTGGGCTTTCAAGAATGAGGCTTCTGTTGAACAGATTTGTAAGGCAGCGACTTGGTCTTCACTGCATACTTTTGCCAAATTTTACAAATTCGATACTTTTGCTTCTTCGGAGGCTATTTTTGGGAGAAAGGTTTTGCAAGCAGTGGTGCCTTCCGTTTAGTTTACCTGTCTTGTTCCCTCCCTTCATCCGTGTCCTAAAGCTTTGGTATTGGTATCCCACAAGTAAGGATGAATCCGTGGACTGGATACACCTTGCAAGAGAAAACAGAATTTATGCTTACCTGATAAATTACTTTCTCTTGCGGTGTATCCAGTCCACGGCCTGCCCTGGCAATTGAGTCAGGCTAAAATTTCTTGTTTAAACTACAGTCACCACTGCACCCTATGGTTTCTCCTTTTTCTCCTAACCGTCAGTCGAATGACTGGGGGGCGGAGCCAGAGGGGGAGCTATATGGACAGCTCTGCTGTGTGCTCTCTTTGCCACTTCCTGTAGGGAATGAGAATATCCCACAAGTAAGGATGAATCCATGGACTAGATACACGCAAGAGAAAGTATTTTATCAGGTAAGCATAAATTCTGTTTTTTATTTCACAGCTAAGTTTGTATTTATTTTAACTAGGTAGAATAGTTAGTAAATAGTTATAAACTATTTACTATCTAGTTAAAATAAATACAAATTTACCTGTAATATAAAACCTAACCTGAGTTACACTAACACCTAACCTTACACTACAATTATATAAATTACATTAATTAAATACAATTAACTAAATTACAAAAAAATAAACACTAAATTACACAAAATAAAAAAGAAATGATCAAATATTTAAACTAATTAACCTAATCTAATAGCCCTATCAAAATAAAAAAGCCCCCAAAATAAAAAAAAAACCTAGCCTAAACTAAACTCCTAATAGCCCTTAAAAGGGCCTTTTGCGGGGCATTGACCCAAAGAAATCAGCTCTTTTACCTGTACAAAAAAAAATACAAACAACCCCCAACAGTAAAACCCACCACCCACACAACCAAACCCCCCAAATAAAATCTAAAAAACCTAAGCTCCCCATTGCCCTGAAAAGGGCACTTGGATGGGCATTGCCCTTAAAAAGGCATTTAGCTCTTTTTCGTTGCCCAAACCCCTAATCTAAAAATAAATCCCACCCAATAAACCCTTAATAAAACCTAACACTAACCCCCGAAGATCCACGTCCTCAACGAAGCCGGGAGAAGTCTTCATCCAAGCGACAAGAAGTCGTCCTCCAGGCGGGAAGAAGTCTTCTTCCAGACGGCATCTCCTATCTTCATCCTTTTGACGTGGAGCGGCTCCATCTTCAAGACATCCGTCGCGGAGCATCCTCTTCATACGGTCCCAGCTGTACACTGAAGGTTTCCTTTAAGGGACGTCATCCAAGATGGCGTCCCTTGAATTCTGATTGGCTGATAGAATTCTATCAGCCAATCGGAATTAAAGGGTAAAAAATCCTATTGGCTGATGCAATCAGCCAATAGGATTGAGCTTGCATTCTATTGGCTGATTGGAACAGCCAATAGAATGCAAGCTCAATCCTGTTGGATGATTGGATCAGCCAATAGAATTGAAGCTCAATCCTATTAACTGATTGCATCAGCCAATAGGATTTTCTACCCTTTAATTCCGATTGGCTGATAGAATTCTTTCACCCAATCGGAATTCAAGGGATGCCATCTTGGACTAATTGATTTTCAAGAAATCTGACGTCGGATGTAAACGTTAACACACATTAACTTACACCTACACAAAAAGAGCAACTCCACGCAATGCACAAAATATTTCAATGGAAACCTGGTACTAAAATAAAGCTGTTAAATGGTTAAAACTTTACTTGAACTATTGAATAATAATAATAGTCAACAAGATAAAATAGAGCAAAGTGTGGTAAAAGAAAAAAGTAAAGTTATGTCCATGATCTCTATATACCCTATGATAGATAAATTTGTGTCTTTGGTAAAAACTGAATTGGAAGCACTGAATGAAGGTACTAAAGCCAGAAAAAAATCTAAGCTTTAGAGAAAGAATGGCTTTAAATGAATTAAAAAATAACTCTGACATTACACTGAAAAATGCTGATAAGGGTTGAAATATTTTAATCATGACTAATATCAACCATCAGAAAATGTGCAAAGATATACTTAGCAATAAGGATAACTACAGTATAATCACTCCGTACTCTACTGAGAAATTTAATGAAAGGCTCATCACAAAAGATGAATTTCAATATATGATGAATAAAAAAGCTAGAGTAGCTACCTTCTATAATCTTCAGAAGATACACAAAAATCTGAAATATCTGCCAGGCAGACCAATTGTCTCGGGCAATGATTGATTGACAGAAAAATAGGTTAGAGTGGGATGTACTGAAGCGCCAACTGGTACCTTAATGCCCAGGGGTGGTGGTGAAAAAATGTGAAAAATGTAAGGGTAAGACCTAGGCGCCAATCCTACGGAGGCTAAGGTATTGAGACTGCTATTAAGTGAAATAATTATTTAATACATAAAATCAAATATTAATACATAAAAATCATGGATCCATGTATACAATGCAGAACACAGAGGGTAAAAAGCACAATAATGGGTAAAATGCAAAATACTAAAAATAGATTACAATGGGTAAGTCTGATTTAAACTATACCAAATGATATACACAGTACTCGCACAATGTGAGTGAGAGAATGAGTGTGCAAGTCCAATGAAGTGAATCCAAAGTTGATTTCAACAGTCCATATAAAGATTCAACAGTCCATCTATAAATATGTATAAATATCCAAAATGGTGATAACAAAAAACTGGTGGTGACCAATAAAAGGTGATTCTGTGAAAAAATAATCCTGTGGAGAAAACCTATAATGCAGATTCTGTGGTGAAAAGCCTGTGGTGAAAATGTCTAGAATTCAATTCTCAAAACATCCTCAAAAAATGGGTGAAAAAATAATGAAAAAATAAAGATGAAAAAA
The DNA here is from genome assembly GCF_027579735.1 of Bombina bombina. Classification (NCBI taxonomy): domain Eukaryota; kingdom Metazoa; phylum Chordata; class Amphibia; order Anura; family Bombinatoridae; genus Bombina; species Bombina bombina. The sequence goes on from NC_069503.1 coordinate 309,545,648, forward strand.
TAAAAATAAAAATGTAAAAAATCAAAGGGAAAAAATGCAAAAATGAAATGGTGGTAGAGTGTACTATTAAAAAGAACAAGCCCCTTAAGTGACTGGGCAGTGGAAATAGTAAATTATGACTCCATACTTCTTGAAAAATAAATACAATGAAACCCAAAATAGAACAAGTGTACAAACGATATAGGTGACTTAGTAAAACACAGCTGAATAACGATCCTCCTGTGAAAAAATAAAGATAGAGAACAATGTGTAGAAAATTTACAAATAGTAGCAACAATTGAAATAAGGCTTACCAGATTGAGGTCTACACGTTTCGGCCTATGCAAGGCCTTTATCAAGACTGGTAAATGTTAAAAAATGTCAGCCTTATAAAGGGTATCAGTAATTGACTGAATGTTTGCTATAGCGGTAACTTCCGGTGTCCACTTACGAGATGTTTACAATAATGTTACTGTTTAGTGAATATATTTTCCTTCTATGTAGGATTACTTATAAAAAAGCACATAGTCCACAATAATGAATTAAGAATGCAGAGTGACAGAATACTCACAATACTTTTGCCTCCTTATGACCGCAACGTCACTTCCGGTTGAGATTTAGCCAATGCAGTTTAATCGATCAACACCCAATATATTTGATATGTAGGGGCTAAACAGTTATATGACCCAAGATCTAATAATAGCAATTGGTAATTAATGCTATGTGAATACTTGATCAGGGTATTTGAAAATTATTCTGGTTACGATAATCGTGAGTTCTCATTGGTCGTGACGTCACGACTAAGTGCGATAATGATTGGCGCTTTTGGGGTGTGTGTCTGGGCTAGAGGAGCCCTAAGTTATGATTGGTTTGAATAGAGGTGTGTGAATATTTACAAAATTATAATAGTATAATACTGGTCCAATGTTTCGCAATTACTGAAAAATGTAACCGCTGTATTTAAGTATAGGAGAGTGTTGAACAACATGACTAGATATCATGAAAAGAGAATTATAAGTATGAAGAAGGGATCATATAAACTTGAGTCAAGAACATTTAATAACAGCAAAAACCAATATGGGTTGATAATAATATAGCAAACTGCTAAAGATATAATGTAGAGTGAATGAAATTGATTGGATAGCCATAATGGTATAAAGCAGGCCTGGATAAATTTGGACATAAATTCCGATATAGATTTATTAATACTACCCTATACAGGGACAATCTTGTAGCGAATATTAGACGCTTCATGTAAAGATATAGAGCAGGCTTGGATTTGTATGTCTGTTTTAGATGCATTAGTGCCATCCTATGACTAATAGATATATAGACAGGGACAGTCTTATGGCAAATGTTAAACGTTTCATATGGAGATGAAGGTCGTTGATAAGTTTGTTCTGATATAAACATATGAAGAAGCAAGTGGTCCTATATATAACAATCGACATAGACCTAACCATCCCATTAGAATTGCTCTAATACAGAGCAAACTTAGGGAAAAAAATGTGTCATTTTGTGACCAATGGCCCTCTTTCTACAAATCTAGCTATATCGTTATGATTATTCACAAGCTAGTACAATCTACTAGAAGGTTGCTCTTAATATAGAGCATACTTATGGGATGAGTACTTGTCAACCCCTAGCTAAAGGTAATTATAGGCAATGAGTAGAGATCAGTACTTCTCATCAAGGAATTACCCTATTATATAACAGCTTAGGGAGAGTGAATTTAGATAAATGAGTAAAAATGAGTGAAAATCAGCATTCAGTAACAGAAAATAACTCTAATATAACGACTTGAGGGAAGGCGCTTTCTAATATGGGATCTGGGGTTTGGTATACCTATATACCATTAAAAGACTTAATGCTAGGCGCATGTTGGAGGGGGAGGGGGAAACTGCAGTATTAACAAAAGATCAGTAGATGGTTAATCTCATATAATAATAAAGATAGTCTACAACTGGCAATCAACTGTTACTGTTACTCTTGCCAGATTCACCTCTCTGGACATATAGGTTCCCTGAATCCCCCTAAGATAAATGATATACATTTACTGAGACCAGATAGGATATACATTTACTGAGACCAGTTTCCTGAATCCCCCTAAGTGGACATTCCCTTCATGATATTTCTTCTCTTGATATTCCTAGGTTTCTCTCATGATATTTTCTATCATACATTTATAATATTACTATCTTTATTATTATATGAGATTAACCATCTACTGATCTTTTGTTAATACAGGTGGCCCTCGGTTTACGACGGTTCAATTTGCGCCGTTTCAGAATAACGCCCTTTTTTTGCTATTGAAAAGCATTGACTGCTATTGAAAGCACATGCATACATTAAAATAGCCAGTAGGTGGAGCTGTCCGCTTGTGTTGCAGCAAACACATGCAAAGAAAAGCAAGACAGACATGATCAATGGATTAGCTTTCAAAGGAACAAGATCTAGCAGCCACTTCCCTTAGCTGCAGACTCAATGCAGAGAACTGTTTGCAGAAAAAGGCAAGTAAAAAACGTTTTTGTTCATTAAACTTAGTTTGATGATGATACAGTCTGTTGTGTGATCAAACACAGGCAGGCTAATCAGTGTATAACCAGACCTGAGCAATGGATCCGTTTTTAAAGGAACAAGATCTAGCAGCCACTTCCCTTAGCTGCAGAAAAATGCAAGTAAAAAAAGTTTTTCTCCATTAAACTTAGTTTGATGATGATACAGTCTGTTGTGTAATTATTTAGTTTTTGTTTATTAAACTTTGTTCATTAAACTTAGATTGATGATACAGTCTGTGTTTGTGTGATAATTTTGTTAGGTGCGGTTTAGCAAATGTTTTTGTTTATTAAACTTAGTTTGATGATGATACAATCTACAGTATATTTTTAGGTTTATAATGCTGTTTACCATTTAAAGTCTTCATTTCAAAGCTTTAAAAATAATGTATTAGGTGTAACTTATGTCAATTTTGAGAGGGGCCTGGAACCTAACTCCCTCACTTCCCATTGACTTACATTATAAACTGGGTTTCAATTTACAACGGTTTCGATTTACAACCATTCCTTCTGGAACCTAACCCCGGCGTAAACTGAGGGCTACCTGTACTGCAGTTTCCCCCTCCCCCTCCAACATGCGCCTAGCAGTAAGTCTTTTAATGGTATATAGGTATACCAAACCCCAGATCTCATATTAGAAAGCGCCTTACCTCAAGTCGTTATATTAGAGTTATTTTCTGTTACTTTCTGAACCCTGATTTTCACTCATTTATCTAAATTCACTCTCCCTAAGCTGTTATATAATAGGGTAATTCCTTGATGAGAAGTACTGATCTCTACTCATTGCCTATAATTACCTTTAGCTAGGGGTTGACAAGTACTCATCCCATAAGTATGCTCTATATTAAGAGCAACCTTCTAGTAGATTGTACTAGCTTGTGAATAATCATAACGATATGGCTAGATTTGTAGAAAGAGGGCCATTGGTCACAAAATGACACATTTTTTCCATAAGTTTGCTCTGTATTAGAGCAATTCTAATGGGATGGTTAGGTCTATGTCGATTGTTATATATAGGACCACTTGCTTCTTCATGTTTATATCAGAACAAACTTATCAACGACCTTCATCTCCATATGAAACGTTTAACATTTGCCATAAGACTGTCCCTGTCTATATATCTATTAGTCATAGGATGGCACTAATCCATCTAAAACAGACATACAAATCCAAGCCTGCTCCATATCTTTACATGAAGCGTCTAATATTCGCTACAAGATTGTACCTGTATAGGGTAGTATTAATAAATCTATATCGGAGTTTATATCCAAATTTATCCAGGCCTGCTTTATACCATTATGGCTATCCAATCAATTACATTCACTCTACAATATATCTTTAGCAGTTTGCTATATTATTATCAACCCATATTGGTTTTTGCTGTTATTAAATGTTCTTGACTCAAGTTTATATGATCCCTTCTTCATCCTCATAATTCTCTTTTCATGATATCTAGTCGTGTTGTTCAACACTCTCCTATACTTAAATACAGCGGTTACATTTTTCAGTAATTGTGAAACATTGGACCAGTATTATACTATTATAATTTTGTAAATATTCACACACCTCTATTCAAACCAATCATAACTTAGGGCTCCTCTAGCCTAGACACACACCCCAAAAGCGCCAATCATTATCACACTTAGTCGTGACGTCACGACCAATGAGAACTCACGATTATCGTAACCAGAATAATTTTCAAATACCCTGATCAAGTATTCACATAGCATTAATTACCAATTGCTATTATTAGATCTTGGGTCATATAACTGTTTAGCCCCTACATATCAAATATATTGGGTGTTGATCGATTAAACTGCATTGGCTAAATCTCAACCGGAAGTGACGTCGCGGTCATACGGAGGCAAAAGTATTGTGAGTATTCTGTCACTCTGCATTCTTAATTCATTATTGTGGACTATGTGCTTTTTTATAAGTAATCCTACATAGAAGGACAATATATTCACTAAACAGTAACATTATTGTAAACATCTCATAAGTGGACACCGGAAGTTACCGCTATAGCAAACATCCGGTCAATTACTGATACCCTTTATAAGGCTGACATTTTTTTACATTTACCAGTCTTGATAAAGGCCTTGCATAGGCCGAAATGCGTAGACCTCAATCTGGTAAGCCTTATTTCAATTGTTGCTACTATTTGTAACTTTTCTACACATTGTTCTCTATCTTTATTTTTTCACAGGAGGATCGTTATTCAGCTGTGTTTTACTAAGTCACCTATATCGTTTGTACACTTGTTCTATTTTGGGTTTCATTGTATTTATTTTTCAAGAAGTATGGAGTCATAATTTACTATTTCCACTGCCCAGTCACTTCAGGGGCTTGTTCTTTTTAATAGTACACTCTACCACCATTTCATTTTTGCATTTTTTCACTTTGATTTTTTACATTTTTATTTTTTCATCTTTATTTTTTCACCCATTTTTTGAGCATTTTTTGAGAATTGAATTCTAGACATTATCACCACAAAATCTGCATTATAGGTTTTCTCCACGGGATTATTTTTTCACAGGATCACCTTTTATTGGTCACCACCAGTTTTTTGTTATCACCATTTTGGATATTTATAGATATTTATAGATGGACTGTTGAATCTTTATATGGACTGTTGAAATCATCTTTGGATTCACTTCATTGACTTGCACACTCATTCTCTCACTCACATTGTGCGAGTACTGTGTATATAATTTTGTATAGTTTAAATCAGACTTACCCATTGTAATCTATTTTTATTATTGTGCATTTTACCCATTATTGTGCTTTTTACCCTTTGTGTTCTGCATTTATACATGGATCCATTATTTTTAATTTATGTATTAATATTTGATTTTATGTATTAAATATTTATTTCACTTAATAGCAGTCTCAATACCTTAGCCTCCGTAGGATTGGCGCCTAGGTCTTACCCTTACATGATTGACAGAAAAAGTCAGTTTATTTTTGGACAAAAAATTAAGAGATTTTGTAAATCCACTCTCTTCCTTTGTACAGGATACAAAATATGTTCTTGTGCGCCTAGATAATATCACAGTAAGTGAGAACACATTATTAGCAAGTATTGATGTTGAAAGTCTTTACTCAAACATTACACACAAGCTTGGTATGGAGGCTGTTAGGTATTTTCAAAAGACCATAAACCCAAAGAGATGTGCACAGGATGATTTTTTGTGGATTTACTAGAGTTTGTGCTGACACACAACTAATTTCTGTTTGATTATAAGATATACTTACAGAAACGAGGAACATGTTGTGCACCCACCTATGCAAACCTCTTTTTGGGGTGGATAGAACAAATCAGTGTCTTAAACCAAGATGAAAACCCATATATGCAGTATATAGAAACATAGATATTGACGGCAGATAAGAGCCATAGGCCCAGCAAGTCTGCCCGACCTTACCTAACAGTATAAACTTATCTAGTTCGTAGGATAGCCCTATGCTTGTCCCATGCATTTTTAAAGTCCCCCACAGTGTTTGTTGCTACTACCTCTTGAGGAAGTTTATTCCATAAATCAATCACTCTTTCTGTAAAGAAGTGCTTCCTCAAATTACTTCTGAATCTACTACCCTTTAGCTTGAGCTCATGACCCCTTGTTCTTGAATTTTCCATTTTATGTAAAATACTCACAGCCTCAGTTTTACTAAACCCTTTAATGTACTTGAAAGTTGCTATCATATCACCTCTTTCCCTTCTCTCCTCTAAGCTATACATATTTAGGTCATTGAGCCTATCCTAGTAAGTTTTATTTTTTAGACCATGTACCATTTTGGTAGCCCTCCTTTGCACAGATTCAAGTTTGTTAATATCCTTCTGAAGATATGGTCTCCAGAACTGCACACAATACTCAAGATGAGGCCTAACTAATGATCTATAAAGTGGCATAAGAACCTTACTATTTCTGCTGCAAATACCTCTACCAATACATCCAAGCATTCTGCTAGCCTTACTCGCTGCATTACTACATTGTTTACTAAGTTTTAAATCATCTGAAATAATAATTCCCAAGTCCTGTTCCTCGTCTGTAACAGTCAGTAAAGTGTCATTGAGTCTGTAATTAACATTTGGATTTTTCTTCCCTAAATGCATTATTTTACACTTTGCTGTGTTAAACTTTAGACCGCAGTCATTTGTCCAATCCTCCAATTGTTGTATATCACTTCTCATTTTGTCTACCCCCCCTGGAACATCCACTCTGTTGCAAATTTTTGTATCATCTGCAAAGAGACATACTTTCCCCTGTAGCCCTTTGCTGATATCGCAGATAAATATGTTAAACAAAACAGGCCCCAGAACTGACCCCTGAGGAACACCACTAGTAACAGCCCCCTCTGCTGAATGAACTCCATTTACTAAGACACTTTGTTTTCTGTCCTTAAGCCAGCATTCCACCCAGTTCACAATTTTTGAATCTAGACCAAGGAGATATAGTTTGTGAATACGTTTATTGTGTGGGACGGTGTCAAATGCTTTGCTGAAATCTAGATATGCTACATCAACTGCTCCTCCCTTGTCTAATACTTTTGTTACATAATCAAAGAAGTCAATTATATTAGTCTGACATGATCTCCCTGAAGTAAAACCATGCTGATTTTGGTCCTCTTTATGTAAGTAATAATTCTTTCTTTTAAGAGGCTTTCCATTAATTTCCCTACTACTGAAGTTAAACTAACTGGCCTGTAGTTGCCAGATTCTTCTCTACTGCCCTTTTTATGAAGGGGTATTACATTTGCTATTCTCCAATCATCTGGGACAGCTCCTGTTAATAGTGACTGATTAAACAGATCAGTTAATGGGACAGTTAGCACTGATCGAAGTTCTTTTAAAACCCTTGGATGAATATTATCAGGACCCACTGCCTTTGTAACATTTATTTTTGATAATGCTAACAAAACCTCATCCTCTGTAAAAAGATTACTGTTAAGCTTGTTTCTATTTTGCGTAGCATCCCTTAATGTAGACATTGTACCTTCACAATCTTTAGTGAAAACAGAACAGAAGTAATCATTGAGACAGTCTGCAATCTGCTTATCTCCTTTTATTATTCTACCATCAACTGATTTCAATTTTACTATTCCTACCTTATTTTTTCTTCTTTCACTGATATATCTAAAGAATGTTTTGTCCCCATGTTTTACTGACTGTGCTATCTTCTCTTCTGCATGAGCTTTAACCTTCCTAATTAACTGCTTAGTCTTTTTTTGTTGGAGTCTCCATATTTTCATATCATCATCTGCTTGTGTGTGTCTGTAATTTTTATAAGCTATCTTTTTTGTCTTTACAGCATGTGCTACTTCTTTGGAAAACCAAATTGGTTTCCGCTTTCTTTTACTTTTACAGACATGTCTAATACAGTGTGCAGTTGCATCTAAAATGGCACCTTTCACAAATTCCCACTGTTCTTGAACCCCTGTAATAAGAGTTTTCCCCTTTAAATAGTTGTAATAAGAGTTTTCCCCTTTAAATAGTTCTTTAGGTATTCTCCCATTAATGAAAAATCTGCCGTCCTAAAGTCTAAAACTTTTGTTTTAGTCTGGGCGGACAGTTCCTGAACATGAATACTAAACCAAACAGATTGATGATCACTGGATCCTAAGTTCTCACCTACAGACACATCTGAAACTGTATCACTGTTTGTAAGTATTAGATCTAATATAGCTTCCTTACGAGTTGGTTCCTTGACTAATTGTTCAAGTGATTCCCCTAGCAAAGATTCAAGAATATACCTGCTTCTAGCCGATCTAGCAGAAGGAATCTTCCAGTCTATATCTGGCAAATTAAAGTACCCCAGTACTATAACCTTACCCTTCATGGTCATTTTGGTTATTTCATCTAATAACAGATTGTCCAGTTTTTCATCCTGCAATGGAGGCCTATATACAACCCCTATTCTAAAAACATTTTTATTGATATGTATATTCATTATATTGATGATGTGCTGATTCTATGGTCTGGTACTAAGAATGACTTTGTAAATTTTACCGAATGGCTCAATAATAACAGATATGGGATGAGGTATATGCATAAAATTGATGCAGTCAGCATTCCCTTCTTGGATCTTGTGATCAGGAAGTAAAATGATTGTTATTTAAACACTAAATTGTACAGGAAAAGTATTTCAACTAACAGCCTCTTGGAATGGAAGAGTTTTCACTCTAAAAGCCAAAAAATAGGGATTCTGACAGGGCAGTACCTTAGAGCAAAAGGGAACTGTAGCATGGAAGAAGATTTTGAAATAGAAGCACAGGAACTGAGGAGTAGGTTTAGGGAAAGAGGCTACCCTAACCAGTGTCTGAAAAGGGCATACCAGAGAGCAAAAGATATAGACAGAAGATCACTTTTAAAAGACACCACAACGGGTGATAGACAGAAACAGGACAATATCATTAGAATTATAGGGACCTATGATTCTAATAACAGTAAGGTGCGCCACATTTTTAAAAAAACATTGGCATATTCTTAAGGATGAACCAGACCTGTTGGAGGTGATTACAGATAATCCATTGATTACCAACAGGAGATCTCAAAATCTAAAAGACATACTAACAAATAGTCACTTTAGTGTGCCGAAACCAAGAACCTGGCTTACAGAAACCAAAGGCTTCTACAAATGTGGCCGCTGCAAAGGTGTGATGATCTAATGTGAGTCTAAGTAGTGTATGTTGGAGAGTTAAGATTTATTCAGAATCACAACTGCAGTCCTACAATACCAGCATCTATAGTATGAAATACCACTTTAGATTAACTAGATGTGTACAATAGCAGAATTTGTGTATTGTAATTAAAGGTACGGAAACTAATGACTCATAAAGCTGTAAAGAAAGTATCTTAGTGCTTAAAGGTACATAGCCGTTCTTTAGGGAAAGAAATAGGTATATATAAAAACACAATACAAGCATATGTTACAAAAGGTTGCAGGAACATGGTCCCTTCAAAATGTTTTGTACACACGAAAACCAATAAAAGATATGAAATTCGATCTTTCCTTAATTGTAGATCTGACATGGGGATCTATGTGGCAATTTGTAAATGCAAGATGATCTACGTGGGTGAGACATCAAGGGAACTTAGAACACGAGTCCTTGAACATATTAGTGATATAAAGAGGAATCGTTCTGTCCCTATTGCCCAGCATATGAATACCAAACATGCTGATAATAAGGGACCGATTTATCAAGCTCCATATGGAGCTTGATGCCCCTGAAGGCTCGTCGGAAACAGAAATTATGAAGCAGCGGTCTAAAGACCGCTGCTCCATAACTTGTCCGCCCTGCTAGCAACCATTGCACCAGCAGTTTACAAGAACGGCTGGTGCAATGATAAATGCCGACATCATATGTTTCGCCATTTATAGATGTGAAGCAGACATGATATGCTACATCGTTTCATGTCCACTATACCCCTATGCATGAAATCAAATTCTTTGCTATTGAGCAACTTAGATTGAAAGGCAGAAAAGGGAATAAATTAATAAATTGCTGCTCCAGAAAGAGTGTAGGTGGATACATGAGCTACAGTCTGCCTCCCCCATAGGATTGAATGAAGCAATTTCATATAAATGCTTTCTAGGATAATTTTTGAAGGGTCTACATTAGGGTATTCATAGAAACACACATAAATGTACACCCCCTGTTTCGAACATCTGAACATCCTTCATGAGCTGCATTTTTGTGACTTCATTTAATTAACTTTCTCCTTTTTCTGCTCTATACCATCAAATGTAACCTTTGAAGTACTATAATACTGTGGATACACAATGTGGTTACGATGACCAACACATCTATGCCTTATAAGACTTTGAACATCAGTAAATGTCTGCGGAATAGGCTCTTGCTTTAATGACAATTGCAAACTTTGAAGATTGATTTAATATAATTGTCACATGGATGCTGTCATGTATAGAATAAGGTACTATTATCATGATGTGAACTATGGGTTCTGCATAATGACATTATCTAGTATTTAATGGCAACAAGGAAGAAAACACTGCAAACCAATATTACGTGCTGTTCAATCAGGTAAGGTTTATTCGTCCACAGAAGGAGACATAAGCAGACATTAAACACCTGACATGTTTCGCGCAGTCGTACCCATGCTTCATCATACTTTATCTAGTATTTACATACATAACCAAATAAGTCATTTGGATCCTAAATGACAACAGATGTAGAATATCTTGATAATATGCCCCCGATATCTGTATAACGTAAATCGATCTGATCGTATTATGTGCATCAATATTGGTTGGAGTGTCTCCCAAAAGTTGCTTAGACATAAGCAGTCAATTTTTTCACTTTGTTTACTTACCAAAGAAACCAAGTACAATGTGTAGCGCTGCCGCAACTAAACTAAATTCGACAATGTGTACCCCCGGCGGTGAACACTTACGCCAACAAGATTCATAACTATGGCAACGTATACCTACAAAAATAGACACCTTAGTGGGGCCACCCCTAAGCCCTGACGAACTCAGGCTGAGTGCCGAAACGTGTCAGTGGGCGGGGTCGAAGGGAGCATGTATGGACACAGCTAGAGCTGGGCCTAAGGGGTCTCGCACAACTGCGACCCTGAGTAGTGGTGCAGCTGGCCTGGAACCGCAAGCTGAGGGCCTGCAGGGTTTGGTATCGCCCAGCAGGACTATTGTGGCAAGGTCAGGGCAGTGAAAAGGGGGCACGCTAGCATCAGCCCCAGCCAGAGTGCAGGTTCAGCGGGTGATGATAGAGGGACAGTTAGCCCTGTTAGGGCGATTTAGGCCACAAGGCCGGAGTAAAACAGTCACATTTGAGGACTAGTATGAATGGGGGCAGGCTGCTAGTATGGATGAGGATCCCAACTTGGTATGTGGTGTGAGTGACAGTGACCGTAAGGGGTACCAGGAATACAGGGTTGGGGAGGATAGGGAGGAGATGGCTGGCTCTTCCTGTGGTACTCCCCTCTTGTCCTCTGTTTTTCAGGTCTCCATGGCATAGTCGTCTGGCAGAGAGGTGGCTCCTCAGAGTTCCAGGGCTCTCGTTCCTAGAGTGGCGGCACAACGTGCGGGCGACCCCAGCCCAGCGGAATCCAGCCAAGGCCCTGAGGCATTGTCATCTCGTTAGTGCCAATTTGTTTTTTCCCAGGGGCGGTATGTCTCCTCTAGTTATAGTGGGTCTGGGTCGGGGGCAGAAATTGATGGGTCCCTGGGTTTGCACTCGAAAGGCTATAGGAGGATGTACAGGATGTTGAGGAGAATGAGTAGGGGGAAATCTGGGGAGGGTTCGGTCAGTTATTCGGCCCAGGCATCTCAACCCCCCAGGGGTGGAGGTGGGCTCACTGCAGGCTGTGAACAGAAAGGCGGCAGTGCATGGGGACACATACTCATGCCAGGTACATAGTTTGCACCCCATCTGATGTCAAAGATGGTGAAACGGATCCAGGACGGTAAGTACGCCAATATGTTTGAATTATCAGCGGAAGCATTTAAATTTAAAGAAATGGCGGAAGATGGGACGGGCCCAAAAAAATTCAAATGGCCTGATACCTTTGACGAATGGCATCGGTGCTTCAGGGTGCATGCTACAAGCTACCTGGAGCGGTTCCCAGACCAGGGGACCGCTCTGTTTAAGTATGTTGACACGATTGACGCCATACGTAAAAAATTTGCTGATGGAGCCTGGAGGGAGTACGACATGCTCTACAGGAAGAAAAAGGTGGGTAACCCATTGCTGGACTTTGGGACCATGGATCTCCACCTTTGGGCTCATCTCGACGGGGAACAGGGTACACAGGAGGCCCCCTGAGTCGTTACTCAGGGGCCAAGACAGCCCCTGCAATTTCGACGGCGGCAAGGGGTGTGTGCTGGCGGTACCAGGATAAGCCATGTGAGAGGGGCGCAGTCTGCATGTTTAAGCATGTCTGCAAGTTCTGCAGTGGCCAATACCCTGGAGGTGATTGCTCCAAAAAGCAGGGCCTCCCAAGTTGAACGGTTTGGGTCTAGAGGAAGCGCTGTGGAAAAGGGCGGACTCGCCGCTTAGGGTCTCTATCATAGGTAAGTGGTTGAGCAGGTACCCGAACAGGACGGCTGCTAGTTTGCTGGACTCCAGACTGCAATATGGTTTCACTATTCCAGTAGTGGGTCAGGTGCTGAGGGCCAAAGTCAGGAGGAATTTGAAGTCGGCCTCTCAGTTCCCAGAGGTGGTACGGGAAAAGCTAGGTAAGGGTCGCCGGTCCCTTTGCCGATTTACCAATCCTGGATTTGGTGATATTCCCACTGGGTGTGGTGCCCAAGAAGGAGACGGGTAAGTTTAGACTGATTCAACACCTGTCCTACCCGAAGGGGCATTCGGTGAACGATGCCATTCTGAAGTCTTGAGCTCTGTGCACTACCAGTCATTTGACGATGCGCTGGATATTGTGTGGGGAATAGGACACGGAGCCCTGATGGCGAAGTTGGACATAGAGTCCGCATTCCGGCTTCTCCCCATTCCCCCGTCTTCTTTTAGACTGATGGGGTGCTGGTTCGAGGGGGGTTATTTTGTGGACTGGCGCCTGCCCATGGGCTGCTCCATATCCTGCGCCTATTTTGAAGCGTTTAGTACTTTCCTCCACTGGGCTGTTGCATCAGCTGCGGGAAATGACAAGATTGCCCACTATTTGGATGATTTCCTCTTAGTGGGATCTGGCAGGTCATCAGAATGTGCCTCTTTGATGAACGTCATGAGGTTCATGATGGCCAGGTTTGGGGTTCCTCTGGAGGAGGATAAGACGGAGGGACCTTGCATGTGTTTGATGTATCTTGGCATAGAGATAGATTCTGTGGCAATGGAATGCAGACTGCCCGAGGAGAAGGTGAATAGAATGCTGCTGACGGTTAGATCCGTGGCCGCCGCACAATCGTGTTCATTGAGGGAGTTGCAGTCACTCTTAGGTCTCTTAAACTTTGTGGGGAGAGTCATCCTGTGGGGTAAGGTTTTTAGCAAGAGGCTAGAAAGACAGTTGGGGGGTAGCAGGATGGCATAGTCATGCATAAGGATCAAGAAAGACCTGGTGGTGGACTTGAGGGTGTGGGAAAGGTTCCTACTGGATTTTAATGGCGTATGCATGTGGAGGGATGACCCTGTGTCTAATCAGTCTTTGCACCTTTTCACGTATGCGGCCGGAGCGTCGGGATATAGTGCATACTTTGAAGGGGCATGGAGTGCAGAGCCCTGGCCACCTGGGTGGGTGGACCTTGGGCTTACACGCAACCTATGCTTCCTGGAGCTGTTTCCTATCATATTCGCAGTTGAATTGTGGGGTCATCTTTTTAGCAACCGGGCTGTGATTTTCTGGACGGATAATCTTCATCACCTGTGGTGGTGCATTACCTACGGCACCTGGTGTTGAGATGCCTGCAGTTGAATATCGACTTCAGGGCTCGCCATATTCCCAGGGTGCAGAACATAGTGACAGATGCACTGTCTCGATTCCAGTGGGAGGCATTCTGGGCGACGGCTGCAGCTGCGGCTCCTAATGGTCTTCCTTGCCCTTCCTTTTTGTGGCAGATGGCGGAGGATTGCAGCGGCTGATCCCCCTGCTACGGGTGTCCTTGGCAAGCTCTTCAGGGCAGACTTTGGGTTGGCATTTCACGGCACGCTGAGAGTAGGGGAGATAGTCCCACACTCTAAGACGGCGGTAACCAGGGGCATCATGCACAATCACGTTCGGGTGATAGACGATTCCATGCTTCTGTTTATCCCTAGGTCTAAGACGGACCAGGAGGGCCGGGGAGCTTGGCTTTCCCTACCAAGACAGCCAGGGGTCACTTGTTGCCCATTACTTTTGGTATCTTCATACCTGGGAGTGCGACCAGGAGGATCTTCATGGTTTCTTATCCACGCTGGGGGGGACCCGTTGACGAGATACCAATTCAGGAAGATATTGGGGCGGGTAGCGCAACAGGCTGGTTTGCGTATTGCACTACACTCGTTCAGAGTGGGGGCGGCTACGACGGCAGCGGAGTTGGGCTGGTCCTCTGAACGTATTTGCTCATTGGAGCACTGTAGATCCCAGTGGTACAGAGCCTATGTCAGGCCACTCTACGCATAGGTGTAATGGGCTAATACAGGGGGCGTTCCCAGGTGGTTGGGGTCTTGGTATGAGAAAAAGGGGGGCTTGCCATGTAAGCTTGAGGTCAGGTCCAATATGTGTGAAAGCTAATTGTTGTTTCTCTTTCAGGCACACGTCCAGGTCCTGTTCGGGTGTGGATCATTGACCATTCGTACGTGCACTGGGCTGAAATTCAAGAATTGGGTGGTCGAATGTGATCCCTAGATTGAGGTGGAGGCCCATGTGGTGCCATAAGGCGGCTTTCCAGGTCAGGAAGAAGATAAATAGAGACCTGAGTAAGCAGGTTGGGGACCTCGAGGGTTTTGTTATCGAGCATGGGAATATTTCAGCGGCCCGTAAAGGGTTTTATAGGCAGGATGGGGTTTATTTAGAACCGACAGGAGTAGATCTGTTCCTTCAGAACATCAGGCAGGAGTTACTCCTAAGAGTATAGGGGTGATGGCAAGAGTCTGGACCATTTTAATTGCAGGTCTGTCTCTTGTGGCGGGTGGTCGGTATCACAGCTGCAGGCTGGAAGGAGATTTGAATGACAGCCTTGCGGTCAGGGTGACGCCACAGGCTCTGTAGCTTGGGCGTGCTCGGGCTGGTTATTGACGGGCCAACAACCCCCTAATTTCTGAAAGCTGCGTTGAGTATCTCCGCCTTGTGGTCTGCAGCTGTGTCCCCTGGCCATTTTTCTAGAAGGGGTTATATATATATATATATATATATATAGTAGTTATCTAGGCCCCAATTGCCGCCACCCGTGTTTACCATCACTGTCATTACCAGTTCCCATTGCTGGTATTAATAAATACGACCCACGGGTCTTTTACCCACCTATTGTGTTGAGTTTTATTTGACAAAGTTATTAAAGTTCAACTGTGAGTTAAGTGAGTTATTACTTGGTTAGGTTACATGCAGACACTCAAGAAAAGTAGGGCATTTAATCCGTTAAGGCAGTGCAGGGTGATTAGCCCGGAGCGTAGCTAAGGGTTAAGGCCTGGTTGAGTGAGTGCTGATGCTGTGTGTATGTTGGTTACAATGTTGCATTGTTTTGGGGAGGGGTTTATTCACCTTACATATGGGATGAGCAGGGAGTCCACTTCCTCTTTGTTCTGGTGGATCCCTGGTAGCTCTTTCCCCACCCTCCCATCCCTATTGTGTAAATTGTTATATTGTACATTTGTGTATTGTGCATTTGTTATACTTTTGCAATCATTATTTGATCAAAAAGGGCCGCAATCATTTAATTTAGGTCTCTATACGAGATTAGGTGTCTGAGGCAGGAAGACGGTTACTCGAACTACTTCCTTAAGTCCAAGGACGGTAACTTGGGCTCCCCAGTTATTGACATGCTGTTCGACAAGTCAAGGCTGGACCTACTGGTTTGGAGTTTCTAATGTTGGCACCCTAACCTGGCGGGTGGACGGGATCACGGCTGCAGGCTGGAAGGAGGTTTGAATGATGGCTTTGCGGTCAGGGTGATGCCACAGGCTCGGTAGCTTGGGCATGCTCGGGATGGTTATTGACGGGCCAACAACCCCCTAATTTCTGAAAGCTGTGTTGAGTATCTCCACCTTGTGGTCTGCAGCTGTGTCCCCTGGCCATTTCTATAGAAGGGGTTATATATATATATAATTATCTAGGCCGCCACCCGTGTTTACCATCACTGTCGTTACCAGTTCCCATTGCTGGTATTAATAAATATGACCCATGGGTCTTTCACCCACCTATTGTGTTGAGTTAAGTGTTTAAGTTATTACTTGGTTAGGTTACATACAGACACTCAAGAAAAGTAGGGCATTTAATCCCTTAGGAAGTTGTGTTCTTTTTCTCTATTGTGTTTCCTCCTCTCTGTGTGCTGCCCACTGTTTTACAAGTTATTGATATGTTCTAAATGCTGCCATTGCATCTGTATAAGTAAAGCCTAATGCAGTATTCCTAAAAGCTTCCAGTGTCTTTTTGATACATAACCAACAGGTTATGGGCCCAGACACTAAAGGAAAACTACAAGTCAGTAAGTGTTGCATCTATGATCCAAGTAAATACTGTGTGAGGAAACAAGAGCTGCATCCAATTTACTGAAAGATGGCAATTGGTTCAGATGTGAAATATGCAATAGCAAAGCTAAACAATACCAACTACCAGCTGTGGAATTTTAAGCTTGAAATGCTGTTATCCAAAGATGACGTATGGGAGGTGCTGGATACAAACAGACCCACTGAAAACCCAGAAGAATGGGACAAGAAAAACAGGCAAGCAAAAGCAGTTATAAGCCTGTTTGTGGAGGATGATCAACTCATTCATATAAGAAAAGAAAGAAAAGAAAGAGCCACCCACAAGATAAAGAGCTAAGGCAGCCACACAGGAAACTGTAGCTGCATCATGGAGCGGTAGCTTTAAAGTGACTCAGAATAGTACACCACATGGATGGTGCATTGACTCAGGGGCAACTAGTCACTTGACAAGTGATGAGACATTCTTCACAGAAATTGATTTCAATGCAAAAGACAAAGTATTCCTATCAAATGGGAAAAGTATTACAGTGGAAGGTAACGGTCAAGGGTTCCTGAATTGCATCACACCATCAGGAGATAAGCAAAGCATGCTAGTAAAGAATGTTCTGTACGTCACAAGTTTAGCAGGAAGCCTCCTATCAGTGAAAACTCTTGCTAACAATGGACTCACAGTCCAGTTCCAAGGCAATGAATGCACAATTCAAAACAGGAGACAAATCCTAGCAAAAGGAAGGTTGAATGAACACCTGTACAAACTCATCACTGAAAGGGAGCAAGCCAAAACAACCATTCATAATCCACACAACAAATGTATCCACCTGTGGCACAGGCGATTAGGGCATCGAAACCCAGAAGCCATAAAGGAACTTGCAAAGGAAGGTTTATCAGAAGACATGATAATATTGCCTTGCCACATGTTCATGAAGTGCACATGTTTTACCAAAGCAAAGGCCACACGTAGCCCCACTTCTACAATCCAGTAAAAGAAAAACCACTCACCCCATGGAACTCATACACATTGATGTGTGTGGACCAATGAAAACCCCCACAGCTGGCAGGAACACATATTTACTGGCCTTCATTGACGATTATTCCAGGTACACAACAACATATCTGATGAAGCACAAAAGCAAGACATCAGAGAAACTTCAAGAATTTATATCTATATTCAGCAACAAATTTCAACAGCAATCAGGCATAATACGTACCGACAATGGAGGGGAAAATATGAGTAAGGAAGTGGAGTCATACCTAAAGAAACAAGGTATTGTACACCAAACAACTGTACCATACCCTCCTGAGCAAAATGGTGTTATAGAAAGGAAAATATGCACCCTCGTAGAAATGGCAAGATGTTTTCTTTCAGATGCCAATTTACCTAACCAGTACTGGGGTGAAGCAATAATGACTGCAATATACTTACAAAACAGACTACCATCAAAAACTATTGAAAGTACCCCATGTGAAATGTGGAAAGGATCAAAACCTAGTATGGGGCATATTAGAGTATTTCGATGTAAAACATACGCCCATGTTCCAAGTGAAAAAACGCTCCAAATTAGAGAACACAGCCATAGAAGGCATTCTTGTGGGCTACAGTGAACAAAGTAAAGGCTATAGAATCCTTCATCCAAAGATCAACAAGATCACAATAAGCCACAGTGTTTATTTTGATGAAAGCCAAACATCAGAAAAAATGTCCCTCGAAAGCCATGAAGAGAAACTGCCCACTGAACCAGCAAGAGATGCTGACCAAAGTGAAGCTGTGCAGGAGACAGAACAAGAAGTGGTGCTTACAATAGAAAAAATATCTACTCATAAACCAGTAGAACCCACTGAACAACCAGAAATCA
Organism: Bombina bombina; assembly: GCF_027579735.1. Lineage (NCBI taxonomy): Eukaryota > Metazoa > Chordata > Amphibia > Anura > Bombinatoridae > Bombina > Bombina bombina. The sequence continues at coordinate 309,564,141 of NC_069503.1, forward strand.
GAAAATCGAGTCGGTTGACGAAAAGGATACCACCCCACAAGCTGTCATACATCACTAAGACACATGAAACACTGAAACCAACATCCTGGGAAGATATAGAAAAATTGCCAAAAAGGGAAGCCAATCAATGGAGAAAGGCAGCCGAAGAAGAAATAAAATTGCTTCAGAAAAATAAAACCTGGACACTCACTGAGCTCCCTCCTGGTCGCAAAACTATAGGAAGCAAATGGACTATTAAAGTAAAATATGATGCGGAAGGAAATATCCACATATATAAAGGCAAGATTAGTTGCAAAGGGATATTTGCAGAAATTTGGAGAAGATTATGATGAAACTTTCGCTCCAGTTGTAAAGCACTCCACCATCAAAGTGCTCCTTAGTATTGCAGCCAGAAAGGGAATGCAAGTGAGGCACCTGGTTGTTAAAACTGCTTTCCTATATGGAGACATCAAGGAGGATTTCTACATGGAACAGCCACCTGGATTTGAGAAGGAACAGAACCTTGTATGTAAACTTCAAAAGAGCATCTATGGACTAAAGCAAGCTGCGAGAATGTGGAATGAAAAAGTGAATGAAGTACTCATTGTGACGGATACCCCCGGCTACCCCGATTGGGTAGCTCCGCCAAAAGGGGTCCTGCTTCCTTCCTACCGACTGCAGCTATGTAGCTGGCAAGTGACCACAGCCTGTAGCCACCCCTGATGCCCTACAGCACCAGTACTCAGGGTCCCACCCTGTGGCAGACTCCAGCTACCCCGACTGAGTAGCTCTGCCAGAGGGTCCTTCCTTTGCCTGCAACAGGCTGCTATGTAGCCCAGGAAAGTGATTTTAGCTGGAGCCAACCCAAATAACTAGACAGACTAGCCTTCAGGTTAAACAGGAACTGATTTTATTGAAAACACACACTCCTTTTATACAGACAGCTCATCTTGATAAGACCCTGGACAATCCCACTATTTTCCCGCCATTCCCTACCCTCCAGACTGACCGGCGCCTCCATAGGAGCCACAGTCCCACATAATCTCAATACCTAGAGGTGGCGGTTTCGGGGTGATCCCGGTGGCACTTCCAGGGTGTCATTTTAAAGCTCTCGGTCCCCAGATTTCACAGTCCAAAAATCAGCAAGATTTGTTACTGGGGACCGGAGTTACAGTCCGTTGAAGTTATGGGGTTAGGGGTGTCCAAAACCCCCGGTTCCCAAAGGAGCTCCCCTCCGGTAATTTCGCCACCTCTTGTCCTCCCTAGGGGCTACTAATCCCCAAATGAGCGGAGCTCTGGGGCACATGGTTGCTGGAGTGACCAGGGGTAAAGTTAGTGGGTGTCCTGCTGTCCTGTGGCCGACCGGGAGTTCCAGGAGCCTGGGAAGCCTGAGAGGTGTTAGGCGGGTGTCCATTGTGAGGCGGCCGACTGGGAGTTCGAAGAGCCCAGCCAGCCTAGGAGGGTTTTCCTGGTCATACACCAGCCCTTTTCTAAACAAGTTTGGAACACAAAACCAGGCAACCAAAAGCTTCCAGAGATTGTGGTTGCTCTGAGGAGCCCAAAACCACTGAGAAACAACAGGGGTGAGGTTGTAGGGGGTAGCCTTAGCTGTCTGGTATCCGTGACACTCATTAAACAAGGATTCTCAAGAAGCAAAGCAGATCAATGTTTATAATCAAGGCATCAAGAAAACAAATGAATACACATCCTAATTTATGTTGATGACATCATAACTTGTTTTGAATAAGAAGGGGATTATGACCGAATAGTTCACAGAACTTTGAGATTAAAGAACTAGGGAACATCACTCATTATTTAGGAATCCAAATAGAGAGGGAAGAGGATGGAAGCTATCTTCTTAACCAAAGTCAGAAAATTGCAGAAATATCAGAGCAGTTCCACATGCAAGATGCAAAAGAGGTGAAAAAACCTATGGAACCAGATTACCTGAAAAACAACAGAATAAAAAACTTGTTACCCAATAATGACAATTACCGAAGGGCAATTAGAAAATTGCTATAGATTGCCACCGTGACAAGACCAGACATTACCGCAGCTGTGGGTATACTTTGTAGAAAAATTGCCACACCATGTCAACGTGACTGGAATGCAGTAAAGAGGGTGATACAGTACCTAAAAGGATTAATTTGGATGAAGCTGCAACTGCCAGCAACATCAAACCCAAAACTAATTGGATATGTTGATGCTGATTGGGCCGGAGATACCACTGACCGCAAGTCTACAAGTGGTTACATCTTCCAGTATGGAAAAGGAACAATAAGTTGGTGACACATAACCAACATTTTGGAACCCTAAACTTGTAATTTCTGACAGGCAATTCACAGGTAAGGAGCACAAACGTTAAACATACATTTTATTGTGTAAGGTCAGGTTACCATAGCAACTAATTGATTTTCAAGAAATCTGACGTCAGATGTAAACGTTAACACACATTAACTTACACCTACACAAAAAGAGCAACTGCACGCAATGCACAAAATATTTCAATGGAAAACTGATACTAAAATAGTAAACTACTTTTAGCTATCGGCTACTTTTTTACGGCTCAATGGAAGCGAACCTCAAGTACCATGATAGACAACAGGTTACATAGAAGGTGAAAGGTGACTTTATAGAGTCATAGCTTTATGAGAGACAAACCTACATCCCTATACAATATTAATAAATGACTATGCATTATATTTTTTTATTGTAATAAAATTGGCTTCTCTTTAAAATTATGTTTGTCTTATCCTTATACCTCAACAACTGAGCTGTAGGAATCATATCCACCTCATGTTTGATATGTGACACCACTGTAGAATCATATACTATGGCCTCTATTTATCAAGCCGTCAACCGCAAATATGCTGGAATTCCGCAGCGTATTTGTGGCGAGGCTGATTCGCCATAGTTATCAAGCCCTACAGACTGGCAAAAGTAGAATTTAGTGACGTAACATACGATCCGCCGGACTCAGTCCGACACAGATCGATGCTTACGTCACTCCAGATGTTCCGAACGCAAGTTCGGCACAATCTGACTACTTTTGGTAGTTATCAAAGAACAACCAGGTACGCTCGCCACTATTCCGGCCCAGCGTACCTGGTTTTCAATCCGCCACCCTGGAGGCGGCGGATGCCATAGGAATCAATGGGAGTCTGACAGCAGCGAAAGCTCATGTTCGCTGCTGCCCCATATCCCATTGATTCCTATGGGAAGTGTCTGCACCTAACACCCTAACATGTACCCCGAGTCTAAACACCCCTAATATGCCCCCCCTACACCGCCGCCACCTACATTATACTTATTAACCACTAAACCGCCGCCCTGACACCGCCGCCACCTACATTTTACGTATTAACCCCTAAACCGCCGCTCCCGGACCCCGCCGCAACTAAATAAAATGTTTATCCCCTAAACCGCCGCTCCCGGACCCGACCCATTCCGATCAGCCAATAGAATGCGAGGTCAATCCTATTGGCTGATTGGATCAGCCAATCGGATTGAACTTCAATACGATTGGCTGATTGCATCAGCCAATAGGATTTTTTTCTACCTTAATTCCGATTGGCTGATAGAATTCTATCAGCCAATCGGAATTCAAGGGACTCCATCTTGGAGGACGTCATTTAAAGGAGCCGTCATTCGTCGTTTAGTCGTCAGGATCGATGAATGCTCCACGTCGGATGTCTTCAAGATGGAGCCGCTCCTCGTCGGATGGAAGAAGATAGAAGATGCCGCCTGGATGAAGGTTTCTGCCGGTCTGGATGTCCTCTTCTGCCCGGATAGGATGAAGACTTCTGCCGGTCTGGAGGTCCACTTGTGCCCGGCTGGGTGAAGACGTCTCAAGGTAGGGTGATCGTTAGGGGGTTAGTGTTAGGTTTTTTTAAGGGGAGTTTGGGTGGGTTTTAGAGTAGGGTTGGGTGTGTGGGTGGTGGGATTTAATGTTGGGGGGTTGTATTTCTTTTTTCACAGGTAAAAGAGCTGATTACTTTGGGGCAATGCTCCGCAAATGGCCCTTTTAAGGGCTATTTGTAATTTAGTATAGGGTAGGGAATTTTATTATTTTGGGGGGATTTTTTTATTTTATTAGGGGGCTTAGATTAGGTGTAATTAGTTTAAAATTCTTGTATTTTTTTATCTTCTGTAATTTAGTGTTTGTTTTTGTTTCGTACTTTAGTTAATTTTAGTTAATAGTAATTAGTTTGATTTAATTGTAGTTAATTTATGTAATTAATTTAATGATAGTGTAGTGTTAGGTGTAATTGTAACTTAGGTTAGGTTTTATTTTACAGGTAATTTTGTCTTTATTTTAGCTAGGTAGTTATTAAATTGTTAATAACTATTTAATAACTATTGTACCTAGTTAAAATAAATACAGAGTTGCCTGTAAAATAAAAATAAATCCTAAAATAGCTACAATGGGTTTATTTTATAGGTAAGTATTTAGTTTTAAATAGGAATTATTTAGTTAATAATAGGAATATTTATTTTGATTTATTTTAATTATATTTAAGTAAGTGGGTGTTAGGGTTAGGGTTAGACTTAAGTTTAGGGGTTAATTACTTTATTATAGTGGCGGCGGTGTAGGGGGGGCAGGATAGGGGTTAATATGTATCATGTAGGTGGCGGTGAGCACCGGGAGAGGCCCTTGGCTTCAATCCAAAATTAAATATTTTTGGCATGTTGCTGTTAAGTGCATTCTCCCCAGTGACTTTGCATTTAGCTCCAATAAAATGTCCTGTAGGGATTGCTTTAAGTAAATGCCTGGGGGTGACAAAAATTCAAAAGAATATTAGCCATTAAACCTACTGAAATACATTTATTAGATACATCAGAAGTTAAAGTAGCGTCCAATGTGCTTTCATGTTCATTTTCTAAAGCAAATTAAAGGTTACCTTTGTTAAATTAATATATGAATGAAACCTTTTAACAGCAGTCTGATCACCATTCCGTATCAGATAATCAATATATCTTCCAAAGTAAAAAATATGTTTACATAATTAATTGGTATTCCCAAAGACACAGGGCAGCATCCACAACCTCATATAGAGGTTAGAGTAGGAAGACAGAAGGAGCTTAGGTTTTTTTAGTTAGGATTTTATTTGGGGGATTGGTTGTGTGGGTGGTGGGTTTTACTGTTGGGGGTTGTTTGTATTTTTTTTTACAGGTAAAAGAGCTGATTTCTTTGGGGCAATGCCCTGCAAAAGGCCTTTTTAAGGGCTATTGGTAGTTTAGTTTAGGCTAGGGTTTTTTTATTGGGGGGGCTTTTATTATTTTGATAGGGCTATTAGATTAGGTGTAATTAGTTTAAATATCTTGCAATTTGTTTTTTATTTTGTGTAATTTAGTGGGTTTTTGTTGTTGTAATTTAGGTAATTGTATGTAATTAATGTAATTTATTTAATTGTAGTGTAAGGTTAGGTGTTAGTGTAACACAGGTTAGGTTTTATTTTACAGGTAAATTTGTATTTATTTTTACTAGGTAGTTAGTAAATATTTAATAACTATTTAGTAACTATTCTACCTAGTTAAAATAAATACAAACTTGTCTGTAAAATAAAAATAAACCCTAAGCTAGATACAAATTTTACAGGTAAGTATTTAGTTTTAAATAGGAATTATTTAGGTAATGATAGTAGGTTTTATTTAGATTTATTTTAATTATATTAAAGTTAGGGGGTGTTAGGGTTAGACTTAGGTTTAGGGGTTAATAAATTTAGTACGGTGGCTGTGATGTTGGGGGCGGTAGATTAGGGGTTAATAAATGTAGGTAGGTGGCGGCGATGTTAGGGGCGGCAGATTAGGGGTTAATAATATTTAACTAGTGTTTGCAAAGCGGGAGTGCGGCGGTTTAGGGGTTTATTATAGTGGCGGTGATGTCCGGAGCGGCAGATTAGGGGTTAATAAGTGTAAGATTAGGGGTGTTTAGACTCGGGTTCATGTTAGGTGTAACACCCTTCCCCATAGGAATCAATGGGGCTGCGTTACTGAGCTTTACGCTGCTTTCTTGCAGCTGTTAGACTTTTTTTCAGCCGGCTCTCCCCATTGATGTCTATGGGGAAATGTGCACGAGCACGTAAAAGCAGCTCACCGCGGGTTTCAGCAGCACTGGTATTGGAGTGCGGTATGGAGCACAATTTTGCTCTACGCTCACTTCTTGCCTGTTAACGCCGGGTTTATGAAAACCTGTAATACCAGCGCTGTAGGGAAGTGAGCTTTGACAACGTGCAACGGCAAGTTAGTACCACACCGCTCTTACCGCAAAACTCGTAATCTAGCCGAAACAAAATTATCCAAAATAAAAACCAATTACACCTAATCTAATAGCCCTATAAAAATAAAAAAGCCCCCTAGCCTACAATAAACTACCAATAGCCCTTAATAGGACCTTTTGTAGGGCATTGCCCTAAAGCAGTGTTTTTCAACCAGTGTGCCGTGGCACACTAGTGTGCTGTGAGAGATCTTCAGGTGTGCCGCGGCAGACTGACAACAGTGCGGGGGTGTCCCTCTTTCAAATTTTGAAATATTGGGAGGTATGTGACAGGCTCATCAGGCATCATTACAACCAAAACATTGACATTCATTCACAGACAATCATTATGATTGTTTGTGAATGAATGTCAATATGTCATGTATAGTTTGTGGGAGGCATTGCATGACAGCACAGTACAGTGTGTATATATATATACCAGAACTAACACCCTATCCCTAGGTTGAAACACCCTGGCTCTAGCATTATGGTTGTAGCTGTACTTTTGTGCTTCCTGTGCTTTTCCCATATGTTCCCTTACAATGGGCATGACAGCTTCCATACGATCCTGCATTTGGGAAATATGTTCAATAATACTTCGATAAGGTGTTGTCTCTTGCTCCCAAGTCTCTTTAACTATATCTAGTAATCCCCTGGGATGCCGCCCATATAACAGTTCAAATGGGGAAAAACCTGTAGAAGCCTGGGGAACCTCCCTGATAGAGTACATTAAATAGGGTAACAGAAGGTCCCAATTTCTCCCATCTGTGTCAATTACCTTTCTTAGCATAGTTTTGAGAGTTTTGTTAAACCTTTCTACTAAACCATCAGTCTGAGGGTGATATACTGAGGTCCTTAGTTGTTTTATGCCAAACAACTTACACAATTCTTTTGTAACCCTGGACATAAATGGAGTTCCTTGGTCTGTCAAAATTTCCTTAGGTATCCCGACCCTGCTAAACATTAGCATGAGTTCTTTTGCTATGGACTTTGTAGAGCTGTTACGAAGGGGAACTGCCTCAGGATAGCGTGTAGCATAATCAAGGATTACCAGTATATACTGATGTCCTCTAGCAGATTTAACCAACGGACCCACCAAGTCCATAGCAATTCTTTCAAAAGGCACATCAATTATAGGCAAGGGCACTAAAGGGTTACGGAAATCTTTAGCAGGACCTGTAAGTTGACACTTAGGGCATGAAGCACAATAATCCTTGATGGCTACAAATATCCCTGGCCAATAAAACCTTCTAAGAACTCTCTCTTTGGTTTTCTCAACTCCCAAATGCCCCCCTAGAATGTGGTTATGTGCAAGATTTAAAACAGTGTTCCTAAAAGTCTGGGGCACCAAAAGTTGTTTAACAATGTCTGTTCCTTTCTTCTCTACCAAATCATTAACTGCTTCAAAATAAGGATAGGGTAATACATTTCCTGGCTGTGTCACAACATCATTTATAACCCTGATATTATTTCTTGCCTCTACCAATGTTGGATCCTCCCATTGGGCTTTTTTAAAATTACCAGGGCCACCAACCAGATCTATCAAATCATCAATATTTTCCGAGCTAGTACTTGGTACTTCATTACTCTGAGAAGGTTGATCACCTACTAATACAGGCATAGGGCAATAAATCTTATTTTTCTCCTTTTCAATGGAACCCCCTTCAAAATCAGTTTCAGAGAAAGGAAATACATAAATATCAGAAGTTTGACATATTTCTGGAGATTCCCATAACTCCAGAAATTTTGGAAAATCTCTCCCTATCACCACCTCATGGGCTAAATTTGGTACTACACCAACACAATATTTTAACTTACCACACTGAGTCTCAATCTCCACCTCAGCTGTAGGATATTCCCGTTTATCTCCATGAACACAGATAATTCCCATTTTTTCCCCATAATCTAATATTGCATCTGGTACTAAAGATTTAGCCACTAGTGTGACCATACTTCCTGAATCAAGCAAAGCCCTAGACACTTTACCATTAACCATCACAGTACACCAATGGGAATCATTATTAACAGAGCTGTTGCTATTAGACAATAGTGAATGTGCAACATTGCAGTCCATAAATTCATCTTTATCAAAGTCTCTAGCAATATGCCCAACCTCATTACATTTAAAACATCTTACAGGTTGGTTATATTTAAATGTTTCCTTAATTCCTGGGGAAATGTCTCTGGTGTTTTGCCTATACACCTGCTGCTCTCTTATCCCCTTTATCCCCTGAACAGTCTTACCAGTTCTTGTAGAGCTCTGGGACTTGGGATTGTGGGGCTGATCCATTGAAGATTGTTGGAAAACTTCTCCTGAAGCTATAAATCTTTCGACCAATACAATCAACTGATCCGCTGTTTGAGGATCACCTTGATTAACCCACCGCCGCAGGGAAGCAGGTAATCCACGCTGAAACCGGTCCATAACCAGTAGTTCCACTATTTTGGTAGCCGAATTAACCTCTGGTTGCAGCCACTTCCTGGCAAGGTGTATAAGGTCGAACATCTGGGATCTTGCAGCATTATGAGATGAAAACATCCAGGAATGGAATCTTTGTGCACGGACTGCCGAAGTCACCCCCAGGCGTGCAAGGATTTCTGTTTTCAATTTCTCATAGTCACCGGCTTGTGCTGGCTCTAAATCAAAGTAGGCCTTCTGAGGTTCACCACTAAGAAATGGCGCAAGTATACTCGCCCACTCAATTGTCGGCCATTTTTCTCTTTCTGCTGTGCGTTCAAATGCCAAAAGATACGCCTCAACATCATCAGCTGCTGTCATTTTTTGAAGATAATGACTAGCCCTTATTACTCTGGAACCTTGGCTGCCACCAACATATTCAGATTTCAGTCTTTCTGATATGGCTTGAACCTCTCATTGCAGAGTCTGTGTAGCACTTTGCTGCTCCTCCCGGGTCTTCCTGAATGTCTTAGCTTGCACAGCAGCCATCTGTTGTATCAACAATTCAGTGTTCTCCTTCTGTGATTTAGCCAGCAGCATAGCACTCTCTGACTGGGCCAAGACCAACTGTTGCAGTGCTGCACTATTTTCAGCAGCTTTTCTGTTAGTCTCCTGCTGTATAGCATTATAATGGATCAAAGCTTTAATGACTTCCTCCATGTTGCTTGCAGATTATTATGCCCACAGACATACAACGTGGTTGCCCGTATTCTCCACCAAGTGTGACAGGAACACTTTTAACCACGGTCTTCTAGGGCACAAATGCAGCACAGGACAATCCACTGTAGTTTAAAAGGCTTTATTTTTTTCACAGCAATAACAAACAGGCAGTTCATTTTCAAAAGAGGGAAATCCTTCCTCTGCAGCAAAGTTAAGTGCTTTTAAATGTGTCCCAGCACTTCACAGCATTCCACAAGTGCTTTGTAAAAATAATGTCCTTTTACAGTTCACAGGAACAAAAGTCTTTTACACAGTGTAACAAACACACACACCAGCTTCTGTAGCTGTATATCTCTCTCTCAAGGCCTAAGTGAGGCTGCTATTTAAACCCTCACAACTTCTAATTAGCCACACCTGTGATTAGCTGCTGGACAGCTTCACAGCTGTCTGGGATAATCAAATACACACTCTTTCTCCCTGGGGTTTTAACTGAAAGGAGAAATAGCATGTACAATGCTTGGTCTTAAATATCTTCCATTTATAACCAGGCCTTGCTTTCTGTCACAATATATATATACACTGTGTGTGTGTGTGTGTATATATATATATATATACAGTATATATATCCTGTATTAGGCTACAATGTGTGATTTTGTAAAATTTTGGGATGGTGGTGTGCCACAGGATTTTTTAATGTAAAAAAGTGTGCCACGGCAAAAAAAAGGTTGCAAATCACTGCCCTAAAGAAATCAGCTCTTTTCCCTGTAAAAAAATAAAAAGACGTCGCCTGTATGAAGATAGAAGAAGCCGCCTGGATGGATGAAGACTTCTCGCCACCTGGATGTCCGGACTTCAAAAACTGTAAGTGGATTGTCAGGGGTTAGTGTTTTTTTTTTTAGGTTAGGGCTTGGGCTTTCTTAAAAGAGCTAAATGACCTTTTAAGGGAATGCCCATACAAATGCCCTTTTCAGGGCAGAGGGTAGCTTAGGTTTTTGTTAGAGTTAGGTTTTTTTTGGGGGGGGGGGGTTTACTGTACTACTGTAATTTAGTGTTTGTTATTTCTTGTAATTTAAGATTTAATTTTTTTTAGTAGTGTTAGTTTTTTTTTTATGTGTAATTTAGTTTATTTAATTTGTAGTTATTTTAATTTTAGTATAATAGTTATGTTAGGTTAATTGTTAGATATTTTAATTTGAATTTAAAGTTAGGGGGTTGTTAGGTTTAGGGGTTAATAGTTTAATTTAGTTTTTGCGATGTGGGGTGCTGGCGGTTTAGGGGTTAATAGGTTTATTTAGTGGCTGTGATGTGGGAAGCCAGACGTTTAGGGGTTAATAACTTTATCTAGTGGCGGCGATGTTGGGAGCGGCGGATTAGGAATAATAAGTTTTAAATAGTGTTTGAGATGCGGGAGAGTGGCAAAATAGGGGTTAATAGGTAGTTTATGGGTGTTAGTGTACTTTGTAGCATTTTAGTTATGGGTTTTGTGTAATAGTTTTGTTGCACTAAACTCATAACTACTGGTCTCAGCGGAACGGATCGTGTCGGTATAGGCTGGAACGCAAGCATTTTAGCCTCACCGCACAACCTGTAATACCGGCGCTATAGAAATCCCATGCAAAAAGGTGAGTGCGGGATTGACGTTGCATTACAGGCTAAAATGCTTGCGGTACAGCTATACCTTACCGACACGACTCGCAATGGCTGAGTTACGGTTTTTACGCTGAAATGGCGATTTTTTCAGAGTTAAAACTATAACACAAAACTCCTAATCTAGGTGATAGTTATTTTCATTAAACAGGTGTAGGACAGAAAGAAAAAACTGTGGCCTAGATTTAGAGTTTGGCGTTAGCCGTGAAAACCAGCGTTAGAGGCTCCTAACGCTGGTTTTAGGCTACCGCCGGTATTTGGAGTCACTCAAAATAGGGTCTAACGCTCACTTTTCAGCCGCGACTTTTCCATACCGCAGATCCCCTTACGTCAATTGCGTATCCTATCTTTTCAATGGGATTTCTCTAACTCCGGTATTTAGAGTCGTTTCTGAAGTGAGCGTTAGACATCTAACGACAAAACTCCAGCCGCAGGAAAAAAGTCAGTAGTTAAGAGCTTTCTGGGCTAACGCCGGTTTATAAAGCTCTTAACTACTGTACTCTAAAGTACACTAACACCCATAAACTACCTATGTACCCCTAAACCGAGGTCCCCCCACATTGCCGACACTCTAAAAAATTTTTTTAACCCCTAATCTGCCGACCGCCACCTACGTTATACTTATGTACCCCTAATCTGCTGCCCCTAACACCGCCGACCCCTGTATTATATTTATTAACCCCTAATCTGCCCCCCTCAACGTCGCCTCCACCTGCCTACACTTATTAACCCCTAATCTGCCGACCGCAAAGCGCCGCCACCTACGTTATCCTTATGTACCCCTAATCTGCTGCCCCTAACACCGCCGACCCCTATATTATATTTATTAACCCCTAATCTGCCCCCCACAACGTCGCCTCCACCTGCCTACACTTATTAACCCCTAATCTGCCGACCGGACCTGAGCGCTACTATAATAAAGTTATTAACCCCTAATCCGCCTCACTAACCCTATCATAAATAGTATTAACCCCTAATCTGACCTCCCTAACATCGCCGACACCTAACTTCAATTATTAACCCCTAATCTGCCGACCGAATCTCGCCGCTATTCTAATAAATGTATTAACCCCTAAAGCTAAGTCTAACCCTAACACTAACACCCCCCTAAATTAAATATAATTTTAATCTAATAAAATTAATTAACTCTTATTAAATAAATTATTCCTATTTAAAGCTAAATACTTACCTGTAAAATAAATCCTAATATAGCTACAATATAAATTATAATTATATTAGAGCTATTTTAGGATTTATATTTATTTTACAGGTAACTTTGTATTTATTTTAACCATGTACAATAGCTATTAAATAGTTAAGAACTATTTAATAGCTAAAATAGTTAAAATAATTACAAATTTACCTGTAAAAGAAATCCTAACCTAAGTTACAAATAAACCTAACACTAGACTATCAATAAATTAATTAAATAAACTACCTACAATTACCTACAATTAACCTAACACTACACTATCAACAAATTAATTAAATACAATTGCTACAAATAAATACAATTAAATAAACTAGCTAAAGTACAAAAAATAAAAAAGAACTAAGTTACAAAAAATAAAAAAATATTTAAAAACATAAGAAAAATATTACAACAATTTTAAACTAATTACACCTACTCTAAGCCCCCTAATAAAATAACAAAGCCCCCCAAAATAAAAAAATGCCCTACCCTATTCTAAATTACTAAAGTTCAAAGCTCTTTTACCTTACCAGCCCTGAACAGGGCCCTTTGCGGGGCATGCCCGAAGAAATTCAGCTCTTTTGCCTTTAAAAAAAAACATACAATACCCCCCCAACATTACAACCCACCACCCACATACCCCTAATCTAACCCAAACCCCCCTTAAATAAACCTAACACTAAGCCCCTGAAGATCATCCTACCTTGTCTTCACCATACCAGGTTCACCGATCGGTCCAGAAGAGCTCCTCCGATGTCCTGATCCAAGCCCAAGCGGGGGGCTGAAGAGGTCCATGATCCGGCTGAAGTCTTCATCCAAGCGGGCCAGAAGAGGTCTTCCATCCGATTGAAGTCTTCATCCAAGCGGCATCCATCCGGAGCGAAGCGGCAGCATCCTGAAGACCTCCACCGCGGAACATCCATCCTGGCCGACGACTGAACGACGAATGACGGTTCCTTTAAATGACGTCATCCAAGATGGCGTCCCTCGAATTCCGATTGGCTGATAGGATTCTATCAGCCAATCGGAATTAAGGTAGGAATATTCTGATTGGCTGATGGAATCAGCCAATCAGAATCAAGTTCAATCCGATTGGCTGATCCAATCAGCCAATCAGATTGAGCTCGCATTCTATTGGCTGATTGGGGGGCTTTGTTATTTTATTAGGGGGCTTAGAGTAGGTGTAATTAGTTTAAAATTGCTGTAATATTTTTCTTATGTTTGTAAATATTTTTTTATTTTTTGTAACTTAGTTCTTTTTTATTTTTTGTACTTTAGCTAGTTTATTTAATTGTATTTATTTGTAGCAATTGTATTTAATTAATTTATTGATAGTATAGTGTTAGGTTAATTGTAGGTAATTGTAGGTAGTTTATTTAATTAATTTATTGATAGTCTAGTGTTAGGTTTATTTGTAACTTAGGTTAGGATTTCTTTTACAGGTAAATTTGTAATTATTTTAACTATTTTAGCTATTAAATAGTTCTTAACTATTTAATAGCTATTGTACATGGTTAAAATAAATACAAAGTTACCTGTAAAATAAATATAAATCCTAAAATAGCTCTAATATAATTATAATTTATATTGTAGCTATATTAGGATTTATTTTACAGGTAAGTATTTAGCTTTAAATTGGAATAATTTATTTAATAAGAGTTAATTAATTTCGTTAGATTTAAATTATATTTAACTTAGGGGGGTGTTAGTGTTAGGGTTAGACTTAGCTTTAGGGGTTAATACATTTATTAGAATAGCGGCGAGATTCGGTCGGCAGATTAGGGGTTAATAATTGAAGTTAGGTGTCGGCGATGTTAGGGAGGGCAGATTAGGGGTTAATACTATTTATGATAGGGTTAGTGAGGCGGGTTAGGGGTTAATAACTTTATTATAGTAGCGCTCAGGTCCGGTCGGCAGATTAGGGGTTAATAAGTGTAGGCAGGTGGAGGCGACGTTGTGGGGGGCAGTTTAGGGGTTAATAAATATAATATAGGGGTCGGCGGTGTTAGGGGCAGCAGATTAGGGGTACATAGGGATAATGTAAGTAGCGGCGGTTTACGGAGCGGCAGATTAGGGGTTAATAATAATATGCAGGGGTCAGCGATAGCGGGGGCGGCATATTAGGGGTTAATAAGTGTAAGGTTAGGGGTGTTTAGACTCGGGGTACATGTTAGAGTGTTAAGTGCAGACGTAGGAAGGGTTACCGCATAGCAAACAATGGGGCTGCGTTAGGAGCTGAACGCGGCTTTTTTGCAGGTGTTTGGTTTTTTTTCAGCTCAAACAGCCCCATTGTTTCCTATGGGAGAATCGTGCACGAGCACGTTTTTGAGGCTGGCCGCGTCCGTAAGCAACTCTGGTATCGAGAGTTGAAGCTGCGTTAAAAATGCTCTACGCTCCTTTTTTGCAGCCTAACGCAGCCTTTATGTGGACTCTCGATACCAGAGTTATTTTTATGGTGCGGCCAGAAAAAAGCCGGCGTTAGTTTTTCGGGTCGTTACCGACAAAACTCCAAATCTAGGCCTGTGTTTTTACAATTTAATTTTGTTTTTGTTTTGTTCATATTCTTGATATATTTTTTAAATGGTGTACACTTATATATTAAATTGTATTATTTTAATTATCACATTTATATATTAAGTATGAGAGTATAAAATTTGGTTGATCCAGTACATAGCACAATTTTGTTCCAAACTCTCAAAGAAGTTTACAAACTACTACATGAGCAGCTTTATTCATAGCCAGTTGTAGGGGATAGACAAATAGTAATTCGACAACATATACACAGTATGCATATATATTATAGTACATATATACCTTTAAGAGAAATGCAATTAAGAAATATTACACTTGTATTTCACTCTGTTGTCCTGTTCTCAAGCAGTTTTATCATCTAGAAAGAGTGGGATGTCACATTCCAAGTGAGATAGCTCTATGCTCTGCTGTGAGAATATTAATTTGTTTATTTGTTTTGAGAACACTCTTTATTCATTAAAATGCCTGCTATATGAAATATATGATTGACATAACATTAGACACACCTGCTAGTTTAAATATTATAATTGCTTAGAGAGGGCAGGAGAGTTTTGGGCAACAATTTATAGAGAAGTCTCTGACATTTGCACCTGTGACATCTGCTGCATGTGTCTCACTAAATTATAATGCTGCCTGTAACTGCATTACTCTACCTGTCTACCCTTGTATGCTGATATTAATGCCTTATTTGAAACCTAAAGATAAGTAATACATGTATAGTTTAATCACTGCTGCTTGAGGAAGCAAGGTTGCTTGCGAAACGCGTCCAGAATTTATATGGTTTTTAATACGTTTTAAAATAAATTTTATATCTAAGTCAAGCTTGGTTTATTGATCCAGCCCACCATTAATCCTGTATGGTATATTGTGTTTGCTGTGGGATGTGGCGATCGATTGGCTGCTGACTGTGACCGGTTGTGAGCTAGCTGGGGAGTTCTTAAGGACCCAGACTGCACTATCTTGCACTTTGTTATAAGTGCTGTGAATTTGTGAGTACTCTGTACACTAGGGGGTTTATTCATTTGTTGGGATACCACCGAGTTACTACACCATTGGTGCACCTTCTTTTCTTTCTTGTTTCTAAATATTTGTCATTTTTTGAAGAGCTGACCGTGGCATCTGATCTTCTGGGAGTTTTCGTCTGCCTGAGAAGTGGCGTCTCTATGATACTTGGTATTATTGGTTCTGCAGTGGGACTGAGTATTTTTTTTTTTTTCATACTTAGTTTAATTACTGCTTTGCTTTATAAGCTGATTACTGGTTGATGTTATCGCAAAGAATTCATAATAAAAAATTATTATTATACTGCATTTTTGTGTGTTAGTTTTCCTTCCCTTTTTCTTTAATATAGTGAGACCTAATTTGTTCTCTCCTCAGTGCCAGGGTATAACACCAATTTAGCAATTCATATCAATTCTACTATTTAGATATTTGGCAGTGTCTTATTCATTCATATAATAAAAAAAAACCTCAATCAGGTCAGTTTAATCCTGAACAGAAGTTATTTCTCTAAGGGCTGTAAGAGCTGGTCTGGTATGAGACTGGTACTGTAGAAACACAAACTGTAGTGAGCACAGCACCAAAATCTTAAAGGGACAGTCTACACCAGAATTTGTATTGTTTAAAAAGATAGATAATCCCTTTATTACCCATTTTCCAGTTTTGCATAACCAACACAGTTATATTAATACACTTTTTACCTCTGTGATTACCTTGTATCTAAGCCTCTGCAGACTACCCCCTTATTTCAGTTCTTTTGACAGACTTGCATTTTAGCCAATCATTGCCGACTACTAGGTAACTCCACGTGCGTGAGCACAATGTTATCTATATGACACACATGAACTAACTCCCTCTAGTTGTGAAAAACTATCAAAATGCATTCAGATAAGAGGCGGCCTTCAAGGACTAAGAAATTAGCATATGAGCCTACCTAGGTTGAGCTTTCAACTAAGAATACAAAGAGAACAAAGCAAGATTGATAATAAAAGTAAATTGGAAAGTTGTTTCAAATGACATGCCCTATCTGAATCATGAAAGTTTATTTTTGACTAGATTGTCCCTTTAATATTGGTCTCCAGTCAGGTGTACACATTGCAAATGGGTTTCTGCTCACCCTCCACTCATAGACAAACAAGATGCAACAGCACTACTCTATTAAAGAGACTTTAGATCCAATTTTAATGGAGTAGTGCTGTTGCATTGTGTTGTTTGTCTATAAGACTGGCACTGAACATTTTTGTCAGTTACCCTCTCCAGACATTTTTCACTCTATTACCCCATCTATTGGTAGGATTGGGTATATTCTTTACAAAATAAAACAGATTGATTACTTTCTCTCACACTATTGTGATGTTATATTCAGCACTAAAGGGTATACAGACAACTGCTTCTTGGAGTAAGAAGATCTTTAGGATGCCCATGAGAACCTCCACTTGCTTATGGCTTCTGTTTTTTTTTTATACCAGTTGGAAATATAGCATTAAGATCTGAAGCTCTCCTCCAGACTAAAAGGAAGAATGTGACCTCTAAAGTATGGATTATGTCTGCTTCAATGCTTTAGTCATTTATTGACCATCAGGGCTGCCTGCTGACAGTTAGACCCCCCAATGGGCGATAATAACCACTAAATTGATTTAAAGGTATTTTCTTGAATGTAGCCTTGCTGTCTGAGATCATCTTCTGGTTACTCTACTATGTCAGTATTTGCATTGGAAAAGCAGACATATTATACTTTCAGTTATGTGCCAATTACACCCCGGTGTAGTTTAATTTGTATGTTGTGTATAAATGGTTGTTTGGGGGGGTACTGTACTGTATGCTGGGTTAAACCACTGTTCTGTGTGTTAATAATACTAAGTAGTTAAATCATTACCCTATGTTTTATTTGCACTAATGGATTAAACCACTACTTTAAGAATTATTGGAACAAATCACTGCTTTGTGTATTGCTGTCAACAATAGATAAAATCATTGCTATATGTGTTATTGACACATTGACACATAGGGATTAAACAACCATTGTTAGCCAAAATTGTGCTCCTGTAACTCCTGAAAAGGATACAGCTAGTAAGCAATTGAGAAACAAGCATAAATGTGTAAGCTAACCATATCTATTATGGAAAAGATGGAGCATTCCAGGAGTAAAACTTTGACAGTTCTTGCTATATGTGTTATTGACACATTGACACATAGGGATTAAACAACCATTGTTAGCCAAAATTGTGCTCCTGTAACTCCTGAAAAGGATACAGCTAGTAAGCAATTGAGAAACAAGCATAAATGTGTAAGCTAACCATATCTAATATGGAAAAGATGGAGCATTCCAGGAGTAAAACTCTGACAGTTCTTGCTATATGTGTTATTGACACATTGACACATAGGGATTAAACAACCATTGTTAGCCAAAATTGTGCTCCTGTAACTCCTGAAAAGGATACAGCTAGTAAGCAATTGAGAAACAAGCATAAATGTGTAAGCTAACCATATCTAATATGGAAAAGATGGAGCATTCCAGGAGTAAAACTTTGACAGTTCATTTAAACCTTCTGAAAGTGTTAAACACTTAATAATAAATGGGGATTTGTTTAAAATACAATTGTCTAACGAAAAATAATTTTATTTTCAGACTATAATGTCCATTTAAAGCAAATATTTTCTCAAATTTTAAGGCAGTAATAAGTGCTAATTAATGCCAGATATGAGGGTAAAAGACTGGTAAGCATGTCTACCATTCTCTTAGGCATTATTATTTTTTTTTTTTAAATATCTTTATTTTTGTGTGCAACAAACAGATGAAGTTGGATACATTCAACCAGAAATAAACAGTACATGCTTTTGCGTCAAATGGTACCTTCACAACAGGTTTCCTCACATTTCCTGGAACTGTATAATAATCAGTCAATTTAATCCATCGTGCACTGTTTTCAAAACAAAACAAATAAAACAGCTAAATCAAACAACTCCCAACTCCCGGCTGGTGTGATCACCCCTCGAGAACCTCCACTCTCCCCCCCCCAGGACACTCCAAGAATCTAATCTACCATTCTCCTCTTAGTGCTGCCTCCAACATGTATTCTGTGTTCCTGAATGGTGTTGTAATTATATTGCGGGAACTTTCTGGGAGTGTATGGATAAAGGGTCCCCATTTATTAAAGAAAGACCTGACCCTGGTGGCCATGTCTCCCATTCCATCAAACTGCTCGATAAAGAGCTGTTTTAGTAGCATCTGTTTTAGTTGTCGGACAGTAGGTGGATTTCTCTTGAGCCAATCTCTGAACACCAGGTGTCTTGCCATCAATACTATGTTGTAAGTGAGTAATTTATTCATTTTTGGTAGATCTGCAAAGTCAAGAAGCACTACATTCTGAAATGACCATTCCTCCCTAGGGGCCCCTATCTTAGTTTTCACCCAGTATTCCGTCATCTTCCAAAATCTAATTAGTCTGGGACAACTCCACAGCATGTGTACAATGTCTGCATCTATTAGATCACATCTAGGGCATTTGTTATCCCTATCTGTCTTCCATCTTTGAAATTTCCTAGGGGTTATGTAGCTATCATGAAGCAATTTAAAATGAGACTCCCTCACCTCTGAGGAGAGAGTTGATGATTTGACTTTATGTATGCTTTTCTCAATTTCTTCTACTGTAACAATATTCGCCAGTTTTTCGCTCCATATGTTAGCCAGTCTAACTGCGCATGCAGTCCCTGTCAGTCTATTCATTTTTGTGTACAGTGGTGAGATAGATGTGATGCCCTGTCTTGCTAGCTCTACGCTCTGCAGTATAGGTGCTTGGTCTTTAGTGTGTCCCTCCTTCCGCAATGTGTTAAAATAATGTCTGGCTTGCAGATATGCATAATGGTGGTTCCTGGGCAGATTAAATGTGTCCCTCAAACTTTCAAAGGTCTGCATCAGACCTCCCTGTGTCATCTCTGTTTGACCCACTGTACGAAGCCCTTGTTCCCTCCAGTGTAGGAAAGCTCTGGTCGTTATACCCGGTAAGAACTCGGGGTTACCACACCACGGTAGGTATGGGGTCAGTCTATGGTCTCCTCCTAGTCTCTTACAGAACAGTCTCCAAGCTCTCGTTGGTTGGCTTAGGAGGTCTATGCCCTTTAAGTACTTAGTCGCCTGAGTCTGTGTCATGTGCGGGATCATCTCTAGAGCCCACGGTCTCACTAACTCGCCCTCCAATTGGAGATCTGTAAACCTCCCCTGGCCCGTTATCCAGTCTATCACAAATTTACATTGGGCCGCCCAATTATAAAATTCAAAGTTGGGTAATGCTAGTCCTCCTTTTTCCTTCGGGGCAGTAAGTTTAAGATAACTAATTCTATGCTTCTTATCATTCCAAATAAACCCGAGCACTTTACTTCTGATGTGGTTCAAGTCTGATTTCCTTAATATCGCAGGTAGAGTTTGGAATACATAAAGCAACTTCGGGATATATATCATTTTTATAAGTCCTACTCTCCCTGACAGAGATAGAGGCAGCAGCGCCCATCCCTTGATCAAGTTATCTAGATTTTTAATTAGAGGACTGTAGTTAATGGAATACCATCTGTGCGGGTCTACGTGCATTGTAATACCTAAGTATTTGAAGTTTCCGTCTACCATTTTAAAGTCAAAACCCGAGATTTGTTTTCTACCTTTTGACAGTAACCAGAGCAATTCAGTTTTGTCAGTGTTGATCTTATACCCTGAAACTAGGCTAAACTCATCTATCACCGCCATCAGCTTTGGGACATTGCTATGGGGGTCCTGCACAAACAGGACCATGTCATCTGCAAACAACGAGACATGCAGCGTCGACTCACCTATGCGCATTCCCTGCATTGTTTGTCTGATCTTAAGTGCCAATGGCTCTATGGCCAGATCAAAGAGGAGTGGGGAAAGGGGGCAGCCCTGTCTAGTACCTCTGTTGAGTGTGAAGGGTCGTGTAGGTGTACCATTAACCAGAATAGATGCCTGCGGCCTGTCATATAGATTCTTGACAGCGTTAACAAAGGCTCCCTCAATGCCCATTTTACCCAAGGTAGTGTACAAGTGCTCCCATAAGACCTTATCAAAAGCCTTTTCCGCATCTAAAAATAATAAGGCTGCTTCTGTGTGTTTTTCTAAGTTTGAGTTACATTGAGTTATGTTCCAATAGTATTGAATAATAGTTTGAACCCTTCTTATGTTGAGCACTGAAGACCTCCCTTTCACAAAGCCCGTCTGGTCTTCATGGACCAGCGACGGAAGAATGTTAGCCAGTCTGTTTGCTAGGATTTTCGTCAGTATCTTATAATCCTGATTAAGCAGGGATATGGGGCGATACGATTGCGTCAGCAGGGGGTCTCTACCCTCTTTCGGGATAATACTTATGTTTGCTTCTGCAAATCTAGGAGAAGATGTAACCCCACCTCCCAGCAAACCATTAAACAGTCTTTCCAGGGTGGCGCCTATCTCCACTCCCATTATCTTATAGAATTCAGACGGCAGGCCGTCAGGACCCGGGGTCTTGTCCAATGGTAGGTCTTTAATTGTGGCCATGATATCATTTTGGGTAATGGGGCTATTGAGTTTATCTAGTTGGGTGGGGTCTATTGTTGGTAAAATCAATTGTTCCCAAAATCTATCCTTATCTCTAGGCTGTACTTGTCCTGGCGAGTAGAGGTCTGTATAGAAGTCAATGAAAGCTTTTTGAATGTCCCCCTCTCTATTTAAGACAACATTACCCTGTTTGATTGCCAAGATGGGGTTTCTTTTACCCGTCAGTTTCGTCATTCTAGCTAGCAATTTCCCAGTCTTACTTCCAAACCTATAATATTTAGCCTGTGTTTTGGCATAGGCTCTATTAGTTTGCTGGAGTATGTAGTCGTCCCTTGTACGTTTGACTGCCATGTAGTTGCGTCTATTAGAAAGGGTAGGATTCCTCAAATATTTGTTCCTGGCATTTAAGATCTGTGTTAATAGTAATTCTGATTGTATCTTGTTCTTTTTTTTAAGATTAGCAGCATAGGCAGAAATGACCCCCCTCAAAACAGCCTTAGCCGCTTCCCAAAACAGGAGTGGGTTGTCTGTGTGTGTGTCGTTGAGTTCCACATATGTCAACCATTCCCCCAGTATGTGTCTGTAAAAATTGGGGTCCTTATACAAGTAGGTTGGGAATACCCATCTATTGGTTTGCCTTCTAGTGGGGCCAATTTGTATCTTGACTGTCACAGGAGCATGGTCTGAAATTGTTATGGGGTCTATCTCTGTGTTTACCACTTTAGGGCACAGGTCCGGGGATAAGAGAAAATAATCGATTCTAGCCATAGTGTCCTTTGCTACCGACACACATGTATAGTCTCTACGCTCAGGATATCTAGCTCTCCAGACATCCTGCAGCCCCAGGGTTCTTTTGAATGCGTGGAGGATCAAAGATTCTTTTTTGGAGTTTCTAAAACTCTGGGGAGTGATGTTCCTTCCACTTGGATTGCGAAATCTATCTGCGGGGACCTGGGGGGCAATATTAAAATCCCCGCCCATAATGATGGGCGATGTTGTGAACTGTATAATCTCTGCCTGTAACCCCCTCCAAAAATGATGTTTCTGTGTTTGTGGACCATACACCCCTATCAAAGCAAACGGCATTCCCTGAATTTCCAACTGTAACATTACAAACCTTCCTTCTCGGTCTATCAAGGTTTTGGTGATATTATAAGTTAGATTCTTCCTGAATAAAATAGCTACTCCCCTAGCCCTCCTTGACTCATATGTAGTATAGATAACCTCTCCCACCCAGCTCTGCTTTAGTTTCTGATGTTCAAGTCGTGACAGATGAGTCTCCTCAAGCACAGCTATGTCTACTCTTCTCGAGTTTAGGTACCTCAAGATGGCTCTGCGCTTTTGTGGAGATGTTATGCCTCCTACATTCCAGCTCATAATATGTAGATCATGCATGACGATAGTCTAAATTGGTGGGTGTATTATAGGGTAGACATGTGTCTTTAGGCAAGTTTAATTGTCTACTGTTTACGTGTTCTATTAAGTGTTTCAAAAGTGTCTTACCACCAGGTAGCAACCTAGGAACATTTCTCCTAAATCTGGAGTCCCGGGGAGGGAGGAGAGCATCACGCCAGTTAACTAAAGAAAAAATTAACACAATCATTAACAATACAGTGAAAATAAACACACATGGTGACAAGTAAATTTCCGTAAGCCAAAATGGTTGGCTTACGCACATTTTAGTGCTTTCACAGCACCTAGTTCAGCTACTAAATAAGGGTCAATACCATATCACACCACACCCCCCCTCCTAAATTGGCTAACTCTGCTTGACAATATAATCCTATCTCCCCTCTCACCTCACGTCAGATTCTAGTCTTGTATTATCTAGTGAGATTGCCACGTAAATTTCTAAGGTCCTTCTCATGCCGAAAGCGTGACCGCTTTACAGTTTATTAGATAAACTCTCATCCCATTACATCTATTTCACTCAGGTGGCAGTCTGTAACCCATTATCTATGTTCCTATCTTTCATTTCTAAATATGGGGTGTTGTGTTACACAGATCTAGCGCTATGTGGCTGAGTAACCTCTTTGTAGATCAGGGCCAGTAAACCTCACCCACCACAGTTATCACTAAGCATCAAGTGGTCTTAATACCTGAACCTGTTAGTTTGCTATCTGAGTAGTCTCTTAAGTCACATTTCTAGTTACAAAAAGAAAACCCTAAAAAAAAAGGAAAAGAAAAACACAACCTGGCATTGTTAACTCTTTAAAGACAACATCAACTGCAAATAGGATAAACAAGAGGCTTGTCCTCCCCCCCACTTCCCTCTAAATGAGTGACCTGGAATAGTTGAAAGTCTCTCAGGTATATGTCACAAACCCCAACTCTATCAGTTCATCATAATGATTTGGGATTTGAGTACCTCTACCTCAGGTTTCTTTGTCAGACAACTCTTGCTCGAGTCTCAGGAACTTCTGTAGTTGTCTGGGATCGTCAAAAAACTTAACACCCTGCTGGGTCTGGAGTTTGAGCTTTGTGGGGAACAATAAGGATACAGAGCGTCCTGCTTCTATTAGGGTTTTGCAGTAGGGAGAGAACTCCCTCCTCCTCCTAGAGATCTCTGCGGAGTAGTCCTGGAAGATGAGAATCTTCTTCCCCTCAAACATCAGGGGAGAACATTGTCGATAGGCTCTGAGGATTGAGATTTTATCCTTGAAGTTCAGGTAGCGTACCATCACCTGTCTAGGGCCTCTGGACACTCTTGGATCCTGATTAACAATGCCAACTCTGTGGGCTCTTTCAGCTACACAAGGTATAGCTGCTGGCGGTAGTTTCAGCAAGGTGGGCAAGGTCTTTTCTGTGAATTCCAGCAGATCAGTATTTCCAACAGACTCTGGAAGGCCCACAATGCGCAAGTTATTCCGCCGTGAGTGGTTCTCGAGATCGTCAATTTTTTCAAACAGCTGCTTATTCTGGGCCTCTAATGCTGCTACTTTACTAGAGTTTTCACGTTGTCTAATTTCTCCATCCCCCACCCTCTGCTCGATGTGTTGGAGCCTAGAGGAAAAAGATTTGAACTCCGATGACAGACAGTCCATCCCCGTTTGCAACTGTTCTATCTTGGGGAGAAATAGCGCTGATATTTGGGATACTATAGGGTGGGTTTCTGTCTGTCCCTCATCTCCAGCCTCCGCCGCAACATCAGCAGCATGGACTTCGACCATGGTCTTGGCCTTTTTATCATGGTGTTTCTGCCTACCCGACATGGTGCCAGTGGCTTTCACAAAACTAGTATAGTATCTCTGCATACCCTATATGTCTGCCCAGATTGGGGGCAACAGCCGCAAGTGGGTCAGTATTGGCGTGCCACTAAAATCAGAGAGAGGGGAAAGTGACCAAACCCCACTTGAATGTCTTTGTTAGTGTCTCTTAGTGCTTTAGCTGGGTGGGGGATTCAGTGGGTGGAGGATCCAGTGTGGTGTTAGGCATCTATCTAAGGTCTTTCCTCTCCTCTCACAGCCCTCCAAAAACACGCCAAACAGGACCACATCCTACGATTCTTCCTCTCTGAAAGAGGTCTCAGCGATTGTTTAACTATGACCGTGCAGGCCTTAATGACGCAGCAGAGCCTGTCTGTTTTGCTCCCTCTGGTATTAATCACTTCCTGAGAGAAGTGTTTGTCTATGCTTCAGCCCTTGTTTGATGTATTATATCTCCTCTTATGATATTCGTGGCCTGGGAGTATGAAGTTTATATTGGTACTGTTCCACTTTTAAGATGCAGGCCCGGCTGCCACGTGGTCGACTAATTTCTGCAAAAGTCTTAGGGCCAAGATAGATAGATTTGTCTAGGGCTGGAGCGTGTGGTTGTGTTAGGGGTTTGTTTCTATATCTGCCAAGTCTAAGTCAGGGCTACATCCAGACCAGGGCTGTGAGATGCTGTTAACTTACGGACACCTCGGGAATCCAAGATGGCGATTCTCCTTCGGTCAGCTCCAACCCCTCTGAATCTCCGTTCTCCTCCGACCTCTCCTCAATCTCCTTATATGCCAAGGATGACCGAGTGTCTGTTGTGTTCTTGACAGGTTTAGGGAGTTTACCCTCGTAGTGCCGCAATCGCGGCCTTTTCGACAGTTGTTATGCCGTTCCGGTGGGGGAGCCGTTGATCTTAGATCCTTGCTACAAATTATGCGGACAGATTCAGGTTACTATCTGTCAAGGCCGGTAAGCTTTATGGGCTGAAGCAGAGCAAATATAAGGAGTTTATCTGTCTGTATCCACGGAGCTCCTTCTTCTTGCGACTGCTTTCTGTGCCCGCCCACCGGAAGTCTAGGCATTATTTTTTTAACGTGAGTTATTCTTATTTAAAGGATTATTCCTTTTGCTGAAACTGTTCAAGTGTTGGTAAATCCCCCCAGGAGATCTATGTTCAGATCTTCCTGCAGGTTGCAGGTTAAGATAGAGGAGGTCTTATGCTCAAACCATTTCTGTTCAACTTTTTAGGGTGCAGTTTAGACTTTTCAAAGAATATGATTTTTTTTCTTCCAGGATAAACTTTCTCATAATTTTTTTTTTTTTATTATTATTTCTCTGGCCCTTAAGATCCAGTGAAGCTCAGTACCCACATATTACAGATTTTTGGATTTTCTATCCTGTCATTCCATCAAAACAGGATCAGGTGTTTTCTAATCTATTGGTAGTAAGGCCAGCTTGCATATCATTTTAACATTGAACATATAAATTTGCGACATAGCTCCTATAGTTATAATAGGGAGTTTTTTTTGTATACGCTATTAGTCAGGTAGATTGCAGACATTACGTAGGTGTAGGCATTCTGTGGGAGTTAGCCGGGCGTTCCAGGGGGAGTATAGGGAAGACATTACATACGTGTAGGCGGTATTAAGGAGTTAGATGGGCGTTTCAGGGGAGTGTAGCTACGATGTGAGGTAGGTGTAGGCGGTGTTTGGGAGTTAGCTGGGCATACCAGGGAGACTATAGCTAGAGTATGATGTAGGCGTTCTGTGGGAGTTAGCTGGGTGTTCCAGGGGGAGTAACCTGTACTTTGATTGGGATACATCACCAGAAGTGCAATATATTGAAATCTCTGAAGTACAGGTTATGAGTAGGGTGTTAGCCATGTTTGTCTCACCACCTTTTTAGTGGCGGGACTTTACACTCTAGTGTAGGTTTTGGGAATGTTAGGTCACACAGGCAATATTTGAAGTGTTTCAACACAGAACCCTTTTTTGTTTTTAGTGAGCACACTGTCTGTGCTGTGTAGCAACACTTCAAATACACCCCCCCCCCAGAAAGTGCCGACAACTGGTGATGTCGGCAATGTTTAGCTCACATAGCACTCCCTATTATATCCTATGGGAGACACATCGCCACGTCTTTTTTAGAAAATATCGAGAGACCTACAGACTGCGTCAGTTAAATATCAGTATGTTCTTGTGTAAAATGTCAATTTGCTGAAATGTAATATGTGATACTGGTAAATATGTTTGGGTTTAGACTGTAGGGGATTTGGAGTTGGGTAGGTATCCTTTTATCAAGGGATCTCAATAGCCTCTAAACAATATTCTGATAAAGATAATATAAGGTCTAGGATGCTTCATTCCTTTTACCAATCAACACCAAATTTTGCTATCTCCCTTTTTGAGCTTTGTAGAGCAAAATTCAGCCATATCATAAATCAAATTTCAACACCAAAAAATGTCACTGACTGCATTAACAAGAATTTTGGGACCCACGTTTGGGGGGGTGGACCACAAATACCCCCCCTGGCAAAGCAGGAGGGTAAAGGAGAAACCCACGGCACAGCCCACCCCATAGATAGACCACCGGATCACCCCTCAGGGCTGAGTATGCCGCGGGATCCCCCCATGCCCCACCCACGTGGGACCCGAACTTCACCGCCACAAAAAGAGCCCCTTCTTTTCGGCCAACCATTACCACATTTTCTGTGACCTTTCCTTACCTTAACCAATTCTTGGCACATCCCCTTGATGTGCACCAGCCATTGGTCGTTTCCTTCGCCCATTAAGTGCACCCCGTCATGTCGGAATAGCTCTTCCCTTCTTGCCGCTATCAGTGGGTGCTCTATCACTTTGCTCCCTATCTCCCTCATTATCTTTGCTGCTACCTGATTTAACTTCCTCCTTGATCTATACCCCGCTTTGCGCGTATCTGAGTTTCTCCAGTAAATTCTTGAAATTATACTGTTATCTGTACTGATGGCCATGCTACATTTAACCATCTCATTCCTCCCGTCACTTTCTCCTCTAGCTCTCTGAGCGGGTAAGCCCCTATCTTATTCCCCCCTAGGTGGATAATAATGGCATCAGGACACCCCCATCTTCGCCTTGCCTGCTGTATTGTTTGGTACTAACTCGTCCCACATCATGCCTCTTTTTCCTATCCATCTAATGCTCGCCTCCTTGTGTGAAAAACCCAAGTGCACCCCCTGCGCTGGCGCCCTAGCCTGTGCCCAATAAACGTAGGAATGTCCTACGATCCACACCCTTAACGCTCTATCTAAAATGAAACAAAAATTTTTAAACCATTAGCAAACCGTTAAAACGTCATATTTAACACGCATCACTGCAACTCACAACATTAACCCCATCTTTATACTACAGCCTCAGTCTTTTTGCACCCTAATGTATGTCTTATAGGCTGCCGACTTCCAACGTCCTAGCCTTATAATCTGCTCGTCTGAACAACCTCTGCTCGCAGCGGTGGTTGCCGCACCTATCCTAAAAGAGTGAGGCGCTAAGTATGAACTCCCCCAACCCAGGTTCCCCACTAATTTCTGCAAAACACTCCTAAATTGGAACACTGTCACCTCTGCCCCATCCAAATGATGCAAGAATGTGCGACCCCTATCCCTGTGTGTCGCTAAATTTTGCTTTACGCTAGCCACCGGGCACAGCGTTCCCCCAGACCTTCTCATGTTCAGCCACGCCCCTCTACCTTCTATGTCTGTCTTGGATCATCTTACAAATATAAGCACTGCCTCCTCTCCGCATCTCACGTCCCCTACTTCTACCCCACCTTTACCTATTTTCCTATTTTTAGGTAACAGCTCCCCTATCCTCATGGCTCCTTGGAATGCCACTATAAAAGCCGTCCTAAAAATTAGTGTCTCATCTTGATTCAGACAAACCCTTGTTAACGCGGCCACCATTTTCTCTAGCCTATCCTTCGTTATGGGCTCCCTCCTATCTGCCCCTTTTTCTTTGTCTCTTCCCCATGCCCTCACAATCTTCTTCACTATGAACTTCTTATACCAATCTATCTCCCCGTACAGCTGCGAACAATGTGATATCGCTGCTAATACTGACCCCAGCCACCCTTTATTAACTCCTTCTCTTTTTAGGTTCACTAACCACTGTAAAAATCTCCCCTCCTCCCCTTCTTTCGCCCCTTTCTTAAACTTGCACCACTGTCCCCAATATTTCCTGTAAACTGCCCATGTACTTGGTGCCAAGGATTTCTTGACCAGCTCCTTGATTCCTTCTATCCGTTGCCAATCTGCCAAAGAAGGATAGGGCAACATTCACCTTCCTGTCTGGCATTGGGTGCTAGGGCCCTAAACCTTTCCCATTTAAAGCGGGATAGCGCATCCGCAACCACATTTCTATAACCCGGGATATGCTTAGCCTTGAAACAGATGCTAAACATTAAACATTTCAGTACAAAATGCCTCAAGTATCTTACCACGGGCAGCAAGGATGCCGATAATTGGTTAATCACATCTACCACCCCCTTATTGTCTGACCAGCAAATTATTCTCCTATTTGCCAGTATTTTGCCCCATAATTCGATTGCTACCACTATGGGGAATAGCTCCAGCAGTACTAGATTCTTAACCCACTCTGTCTCCTTCCATTTCTCTGGCCATCCTTCTGTGCACCATCTCCCCTGAAAATATGCCCCAAAGCCTAAACTACCAGCTTCATCTGTGTATAGCTCTAGCTCCTCCGCAAGCGCTATCTTCTCCCATATTCTGATGCCGTTAAATTCCTGCAAGAATTTGTCCCAAACTTTTAGATCCTCCCTCATCAACCCCGATACTGTAATCATGTGCTCAGGGCTTTTTGCACCATTCATGCTTATCTCCAGCCGTATTTTAAAAATCCTTCCTACCGGTATGACTTTGCATGCAAAATTCAACACCCCCAGTATTTTTTGCATTTCCCTCAGCGTTACTTTTTTGTGCGCCACCATCACTGCAATTAGCTTCCTCGCTTTCTCAATCTTATCTTCAGGGAGTTCGCATTGCCCTTTTTCTGCGTCTATAATTATGCCTAGAAATGCCAGACTTGTGCAAGGGCCCTCAGTTTTTTTGCTTGCTACTGGTACCCCCAGCTCCTCTAACATGCCCGTCAAACCCACATTCATTTGTTTGCATGTGATGGACCCAGCTTTACCCACTACCATGAAATCGTCCAGGTAATGGACTACCGAATGCACCCCTTGCCTTGCTACCAGTAACCAATGCAGGAAGGAACTACATTTTTTGAAGGTTGAACAGGATATTGAACAACCCATGGGTAAGCATTTATCTACATAAAATGAGCCTTCAAACTTGCATCCCATAAACTTAAAACTAGCGGGGTTCAATGGCAATATCCTGAATGCCGACTCAATATCAATCTTTGCCATCTCGGCCCCTGCTCCCGCCTCCCTCACCATCTCTACAGCGCTGTTGAATGACTGGTATTGCATTGTCGCTTCCCATTTGTCGATCGCATCATTTACCGACTTACCCTTTGGGTATGATAAATGGTGGATGATTCGATATTTCCCTTCCTCTTTTTTGGGCACCACCCCCAGTGGGGAAATGACTAAGTCATCAATTGTTTTTTCTGTGAAAGGCCCTGCCATCCTACCCCCTGCTACCTCCATCTCCTTCTCTAACTTTTTCCTCAGAATCCCGGGGAGCTCAGCTGCAGATTTGAGGTTCCTGTCTTTAACTGCACCAACTACCGCCCCCTTTACTGGTACTGTAAAGCCGTTATTCAGCCCTTCAATTAATAAATCTCTATCCTCTATGATAGGGTATGCCAGCAGCTCGCTAGTCAGCTTATCTATTCTCAGGGTGCTTGGCGCTATTCCCCCCAGCCTGCCCTCCCCCTGAGTTTCCTTGGTTCTGAAAGGACTGCCTCCCGTACCAGTTATTACCTCCATTCTTCCTCCAGTCCACCCCCGTGTGCGCCCCGCTACAGTATCTGCAAATGTGCTTGAATCTACATGCTCCCCCTCTATCGCACCTTTTTTCATTGTACGCCCAGCATTCCTTATTATTAGTTTTAATGTTCTTATTAAAATTAAAATTTGCGGCCCTACCACCTTGCGTATCCTGCACTTTCATCACTCTGGTGTACAGGTCTAGTATTTTTACACCAAAATCCCTTCTCCCTTTATCTCCTAACTGCAAGTTACCCTTCCTAAACTCTGTGTCGTAGTCCTTCCATGCGAACCCGCCATACGTCGTGTAACACTCTGCAATAAAATGGATGTACCTTAACATGCCCTTTACCTTCCCAGGGTTGGCTGATATAAAACACTCTGCATATATGAGTATCCCTTTTACCCATTCCGTAAAAAGACTATTTAACCTTTTCTCCCTTTCCTTCTTCCCACCTGGACTTAAAGGCTGCCGCATCCCTAGTGATCTCGAATAAGTCTACGTATTTCCCTTTATGCGCCCTCATCATTATCTTCGCTTTTAAATGCGTTGTTAGCGGCATTAATAATGTCCCTGTTACCTCGTCATCTCCATTAAACACCTCCCCTGTCTCTGCCTGCTCTTGCATTATTACCTCATTCCCCGTACCTTTGCCTTGTTTTGCATAAATTTTTCTAACTAATTTTAGTATCCTCTTTTCCCCTTCCCCTTTAATATTCTCGTCCTCTGAATCCAATTCAGATGAGCCATCTGATACATTACTGTTTATGCACAATATTCTCTTACCTTGCTTCGCCCCTTGCACCTCTTCCGTTCCTACCGATGTCCCAATCTGGTTTGTTGTTCCTGTCTCCTTTCTCCTTAGCGAGGATGCCCATGCTGCTTTATTGTTTTCCCCCGCATTGCTGCTGGGTACTAACCTTGTCTCATCTTGCCGCGTCTGCTCCATTGGCACTGCTTCCCTCACTTTGCTCTGCAGGGGTAACATACAAATGTTAGCATTTGTTCCTTTTTCCTGTATTGATGTCCCTTGCATCACTCCCTCTCCCTCCCCCCTTCCTGTCCCCTTACTCTCCCTGTCCCCACTTTTCCCCTCGCTCCACTCCTCCCCATCCTCCTCTATCAGCCTATACCCGTTGCCTTCAGAATCCCTAATCACCCTACGGCAGTCTACATCTTCCCCCGTTGCCCTGGCTCTCTTCTGTGACATACCATCCTCTGATCCCCTTTCTGAAAACATCTATCCTGGCTGGCTCCCGGTACACCCCCCCTTGCGTATCCTATTTCTCTGCCTCCTATTTGCTCCCTCCTGCGCTCTTGCAATGTTACTGGCCATGTGCAGTCCTGACACCCTCCTTGCCCGCTCTGCGCCTGCTGCCATGCTATACTTGGCCCACCGGGACCACGGCGTTCGTCATTGTTCCCCCTCCCCTCCCAGCCGTATCGCCGCTGATCATTGCTGTGCGGATATGGCTCCCTTTCCCACTCGCTGCTGTTGACTAATCGGGGCCTTCTGAACCCTTCCTCCCGCTCCGAAAATGGCCACCCACATGCCGGTGCGCGGATGTACTTGTTGTGCGCAGGTGCAGTAATGACGGGGCCGCCCCACCCCCTAAAATCTCCTGAGTGCCTACGTGCCATTGCCACATCACCCGGGCCTTCGTATCTCGGCCCCGGACTTGCCCATAGCATGCTGCCGCTTGCACCACCCAGCCCCCGCAAACCACTCACTGCCGACAAGCACTGCTCACGCCTAGGCTCCTGACCCGGAGGAATGCCTCCCCCACTGGATGCCGGGCTTTCTGCAAAAATATCAGGCACCCCCTTGCTGCCCCCGGGAGAATCTATTGACTGCTCTTCCCCTCCCTGGCAATCCACGATTAGTATCTTGCCTGGATGCCTTGCCCCGTGGACCAGGGCTCCCTTGGGGGAGAGCTTACCTGCAGGATTGCTGCCGGACCCACCTCGACTGGAGCCGCCTCCGCTGCCGCCATCTCCCGCAATACCTGTTGCTCCTTCTTCGCCTTCTCCATCCACTTCGCCTTCCTCTGCGCTTGGTTTGCCTGCGTCTTCCAGACCGCCTCACCCTCATCCAGATACCGCATTGGGATTTGTTGATTCCTGGATGCCATCTGTACAGCTGATCTTCTTACCTGCAAGAAACAAAGAAAAAAAAGGTTAGTAACTGTTTCCTGTCTTCTTCCTTCTTATATACACTTTGCTCTGCTCCTCCCCTCCCACTTTCCTTGTCCAATGGTCTCTCACTGGACCAGCCACTCCTTTCCGGCAAGCCCCCTTTTGCTGCCCCCACTCGGCACGCCTAAACCATCCTATTGTTCACCCCAGAAGCCCCTCCCTTAGGCCGTTCCCTTCATATTCATTCGCTGCACTACTTTAACCCCTTAATGACAACTGACGTACCAGGTACGTCATGCATTAACAAGCAGTTAATGACAATGGACGTACCTGGTACGTCAGTTGTCTAACAGAGTGCTGGAAGCGATCACAAATGCTTCCAGCAGCTCTGAGGGTATTGCAGTGATGCCTCGATATGGAGGCATCCTGCAATACCACTTTACAAGCCTCCGATGCAGAGAGAGCCACTCTGTGGCCCTCTCTGCACCGGTAGCGATAGTGCCGGGTGTGAGGGTGCGCGTGCACGTGCACCCATTAGCCACACTGACACCAATGAATGAGGGCAGAAAGGGGAAAAAAAAGGGGTTTTTTTTTTAAAAAAAATATAAAAGGATCTGGGAGGGGGTGGTGGTGGGGGTATTGTGGGGGGCTGCTACACTACAGAAATAGTTTTTTAAGTAAAAATAAAATTAAAATACTTTTTGGGGGTTTTTTGGGGCCAAACTGGGTACTGGCAGACAGCTGCCAGTACCCAAGATGGTGGTAATTAGGTAGGGGAGAGGGTTAGAGAGCTGGAGGGGGGATCAGGGAGGTTGGGGCTAAGGCAGGGGTCCATCACAGCTAAAATACTTTATTATTTTTATTTAAAAAAAAAAAAAAACCCTCTTTTATTTAGTACTGGCAGACTTTCTGCCAGTACTTAAGATGGCGAGAACAATTGTGGGGTGGGGGAGGGAAGAGAGCTGTTTGGGAGGGATCAGGGGGTGGGATGTGTCAGGTGGGAGGCTGATCTCTAAAATTAACCCTGCAAGCTCCCTACAAGCTACCTAATTTAACCCCTTCACTGCTGGGCATAATTAACGTGTGGTGCGCAGCAGCATTTAGCGGCCTTCTAATTACCAAAAAGCAACGCCAAAGCCATATAAGTCTGCTATTTCTGAACAAAGGGGATCCCAGAGAAGCTTTTACAACAATTTCTGCCATAATTGCACAAGCTGTTTGTAAATAATTTCAGTGAGAAACCTAAAATTGTGAAAAATGTTAAGTTTTTTTTTTTATTTGCTCGCATTTGGCGGTGAAATGGTGGCATAAAATATACCAAAATGGGCCTAGATCAATACTTGGGGTTGTCTACTATACTACACTAAAGCTAAAATTAACCCTACAAGCTCCCTACAAGCTCCCTAATTAACCCCTTCTCTCCTGGGCATAAAACACGTGTGGTGCGCAGCGGCATTTAGCGGCCTTCTAATTACCAAAAAGCAACCCAAAAGCCATATAAGTCTGCTATTTCTGAAAAAAGGGGATCCCAGAGAAGCATTTACAACCATTTGTGCCATAATTGCAGAAGCTGTTTGTAAATAATTTCAGTGGGAAACCTAAAGTTTGTGACAAATTTTGTGAAAAAGTTAACTTTTTTTTTTTTGATCGCATTTGGCGGTGAAATGGTGGCATGAAATATACCAAAATGGGCCTAGATCAATACTTTGGGATGTCTTCTAAAAAAAAATATATACATGTCAAGGGATATTCAGAGATTCCTGACAGATATCAGTGTTCTAATGTAACTAGCGCTAATTTTGAAAAAAAGTGGTTTGGAAATAGCAAAGTGCTACTTGTATTTATTGCCCCATAAATTGCAAAAAAAGCAAAGAAGATGTAAACATTGGGTATTTCTAAACTCAGGACAAAATTTAGAAACTATTTAGCATGGGTGTTTTTGGTGATTGTAGATGTGTAACAGATTTTGGGGGTCAAAGTTAGAAAAAGTGTGGTTTTTTCCATTTTTTCCTCATATTTTATTATTTTTTTTTAGTAAATTATAAGATATGATGAAAATAATGGTATCTTTAGAAAGTCCATTTAATGGCGAGAAAAACGGTATATAATATGTGTGGGTACAGTAAATGAGTAAGAGGGAAATTACAGCTAAACACAAACACTGCAGAAATGTAAAAATAGCCATTGTCATTAAGGGTAAGAAAATTGAAAAAATGGTCCGGTCATTAAGGGGTTAATGAGAGCTGACAGTTTTTAACAATTCTATAGTAATTCAGTCTTTATGCAGCTTTTTTTCTGTCCAATATCTCTCGGTTTCAATATGCAGTACAAGATCTACTTTAGACAAAATTAATCTTCAAAGCCTGGGGCATTGAAAAAAATATATAGCTATGAAAAAAGGGAAACCACCCACATAAATTAATAGTGTCACAGTTCCCTCATCCTCTGCAATCCATACATTTTAGTATGAATTTACTGTTGAATTAATGTCATTTTATCATACATCTAGCTATAAGTAGCTCTTATATAACCTCACACTGTGAATAATAAGAAAACATAGAACTGCATAACAGTTGTTGTACTATACTGACACTTTTCTATATGCCTAAAGCAATATTAGTTTGTTGCATAACAAAACATAAAATAATATAATATATACAAAACAAAAACTACAACATACTGTATGCTGAATGACATATCCCTCTACAAAGTACTGACTGATGCCCACATGTGAGCACAGCTTTACTACCTCCTTATTAGTTTGCTGACGTCATTCCGCCATTCAGCCAATCGCTATGTTTTTCCGCACATAGTTCCGCCCAGTCCTACGAGGTTTTAGAGGTTGCGCTGTTTTATTGGTTTACATTTATTACGCTATAGAGTTTTGCTGATGTTCATTGGTGGTTATGCACCTCCTTCAGTTTGGTGCATCTGCCCCTTTTCTACTCACTGTTCTGTGACAGTCACCGACCATTCGGGGGGCCGAGCAGGAGCTGCGTCACTGGCTGCTGAGTGACAGGACACGGGGCCAGGGGCAGTAATTCGCCTCTACGATATTATAATCCCCTGCAGGGGACACTGTCTGCATAGGGACTTCCCTGTATGTGTCGTGTTGCTGTTATGTCTTCCACTCATCCTCGAGTGAAGCGCGGCTCCGGATCCCCTCCAAACGGCCCCCCGGGGTCAGGCGGATCAGGGGGCAGCCGACTCTTGCAGCCCATTCGGGCCACTGTTCCTTACCAGCTGCTGCACAGCCCAAGCCGCTCCCCGTCCGCATCAGTGGGAAGTAATACGGAGCCTGGGCCCCCAAGCCCTTCCAATGGCACCCCGCCTCCCCCACTACTCCATCATCATACGGTCCCCGAGGCACCTGGGACACGAGTCCGTAGGAGAAGAAGCAGCTCTCCTGACAGAAGGAGCCCAGGATCCCCTGGGAGAAAAGGTAAGACTGCAAGCTGTTCATTATCTCTGAAAGTGCTGAATTCTAATTGTGACTGGGGTAAAAGTTAAATGAAGTGGGGCATCTTGAATGACGCAATTTAAGTTGCTATAAGAGACTTGCTTTAGGCCTTTAAACATTGCTACAGAGCCCCCTGGCAGTGCACTGGTTAAATGTGGACACTGGATATGGTAAATACTTAATCTGCTTCTATTCTGGTTACTATACACCTGTGTGTGTGTGTTACATTCATGCACTCTTTGCTGCCCATATGTAAATAGACACACAAAACTACTGGTTATTGTGTTGCTGCTTATGCACCCTGCAGTTACCTGCAGGCATGTTGGTAGAATCATGCTTCACTAATGGTGCACTTGAACTTGTGGTGTTTAAACTTGCAAGGAAATCCTGTTGTTAAGTCCCTTGTGGTTTAGAATGACATTAATGCAATGCAGAAACACTCCTTATGTCAGACAGTAACATGGCAATATATAGTCTGTCAACATCTATCCTAGAAACACCAAAGCTTTTATTAAATGTGTGCCAGACATAAAATTATATGATCCTGTCATCTTGCCCATGATTGTTGTACATTGCTCAACAAACTGTAATATGTATGTATGTTGGCATTACAAAGCACATCCAGAAAGTCAATATTTTTATAAGGGCTTCTTGGATAATGCCATCACTTTGTTTTTTTTTATATTATGAAACAAGTGACACTAACCAATCATCTAATATTTAAATTCTAAATTAAAAAATCAGAATATATATATATATATATATATATAATATATATATATATATACACACACACACAAAATAGATTATTGCCGCACATCCACTTCTATATTCTCAAAACATTTTAAATATTGCAAAAAAATCACCTGAGCTCATATTTTTAAAATTGGGATCTTAGTCACACAATATGGCCATATTTTGCTTAAAGGGACACTGAACCCAAATTTTTTCTTTTGTGATTCAGATAGAGCAAGCAATTTTAAGCAACTTAATAATTTATTACTATCAACTTTTCTTTGCTCTTTTGCTTTCTTTATTTGAAAAAGAAGACATCTAAGCTAAGGAGCCAGCCAATTTGTGGTTCAGAACCATGGACAACACATGTTTATTGGTGCTGTCCAATCAGCAAGGACAACCCAGGTTGTTCACAAAAAATGGGCCGGCTTCTAAACTTAAATTCTTTCTTTTCAAATAAAGATACCAAGAGAATAAAGAACATTTGACAATAGGAGTAAATTAGAAAGATGCTTAAAATTGCAT
Source organism: Bombina bombina (assembly GCF_027579735.1). Classification (NCBI taxonomy): domain Eukaryota; kingdom Metazoa; phylum Chordata; class Amphibia; order Anura; family Bombinatoridae; genus Bombina; species Bombina bombina. The sequence continues at coordinate 309,601,400 of NC_069503.1, forward strand.
GCTCTATCTGAATCATGAAAGAAACAATTTGGGTACAGTGTCCCTTTAAGCCAGTCACCAACTTACTAGGTGTCCCAATGTTCACTGGTCCTAACACTGCAATGTGATGCCTTTCTGGGCTATAATATTCTTGCTTCAACTATGCATTTAAGAATGAGCCTCCTTGGCCTTATACATTATAAACATTGGAAGTGTGTATAAGGCCAGGGAGGCTCATTGTTAGTTAGATGTATAGTTGAAGCAGGAATGTTATAGCCCATAAAGGCATCACATTGCAGTGTTAGGACCAGTCAACAATATTTAAAATGTTTTGATAATATAGACGTGGATATGCGCCAATATTCTATTTTGTGTAATTATTTGGTTGTTTGCCTGCACCCTTACAATTTTTTTTTTTTTGCATCTGTTATAATGTTAACCTAGACTAAGGGCAAAATTTATCAAGCCCCGAAAAAAATGCGCCTAAAAAGTTGCGATTATTTTCGCAATAGTTCGCAATGTGTGAATTCAAAAATGTCGCCAGTATTTATCAAAATTCTAGAGACATTTTTGGGGCAAAACTTTTTTGCGATGTCAAGCGAATGGCAGATCCTAGTTTTCTTGCGAAAATGTAATTTTAACTTTATTTATCAATCTTAATTTTAGACACCAATAAATGGTTTGTTTTAATCAAGTGATTGTTTAAAAGAATGCTATTTCTTATATATTAAAGTTAGTTTTATTTTGCCCCTTCTTTGGCTCTCTTTCATTAAGGAAGGTTGCCTGTTTTTTGGAGCTCATCTTCGTTCTTTTTAATACACTTATTTCAATTGCACTTAAATTATTTTACTTTTTTATAATACAGGTATACCCCGCTCATACAGCGGGTTAGGGACCGGAGCCCCGCTGTAAAGTGAAAACCGCCTTAAAGTGAAACAAGGCAGTTTTAGCTTTCTTTTCACTTGCCAGTGTGTTTAAAAACTTGAAAACATGTTTGATCTAACATATATTAGGGGTACAATAATGCTATGTTTAGTTTAACACTAGCACAGGACAGTACAGTATACAATTAGTATTCAATAAATACTGTACCTGTAAAATAGTGACAATGACTATAGTAAAATTTGCCAGACTATAGCACTGAGACACAAATTGCACTGTAATGCTCTAAACAGAGTGAACTTAGCATAACAAAATGGTGCCAGTCACTTTTCTCGCAATCTCACGATGATTACAGCACTATTTCAAAATCCTTGGAGGTTGAACTTCAGCTCCACAAAGCGCTGTATTAGCGAAGCGCTGTAAAGTGAAGCGCTGTAAAGTGGGGTATACCTGTATATTTATTATTATTCAGGATCTGTGCCTTGTTGTGGGCAATTTCTAACCCTAGATAAAGCAAGTAAAAGACATATTTCCATTTTCCCTCCAGACAAACAACAATAGTGCTCTTTATTTTTCACTCCTCGCAACCTACAAATTGGCGAGATTAAAAGCAGTGAATATTACATGCACCACTTTTCATAAATATATGAGAACTGCGAATATATACGGGCATTTTAAAATGCCAATAGAGATTAATACAAGAATTAGGCATTTCCAGACAACTTATTCGCATATACTTAGGACTTGCGAATGTTATGAGTCAATTTGTTCGCACATATGAAACGTTGCGACTTTATTGGCTCATAACCTTTCATAAATATGGTGATATAATTTGTGAGGTTTTTTTTTACGACAAATGTGAGAATTTTCTTATTCTCACTTTGATAAATCTTGCCCTAAATCTTATTCAAAGTTACTGTATAATTATTCACCAAATTTATTATACATTTTTACTATTTATTATTTTTTTCTCTCTCACACAGTTCTTCATCCACTTACATTTTTTTTAACCCCCAAACCAGGTGCTGTGACTGATGATGTTGTTGTGTTTGTTTTTTTTTTTGTTTTGTTTTTTTTTTATATATCTTTTTTTGACAATTACTGACACAAGCTATTTATTGGACGCAAGAACGCCAAATCTATTTAAATTTATTGCATCCCTTTTCTGAATAGATCTTCAAATGTATATGTTCAGGTTCAAATTTCCAATACCCCTACAGTGACATTTATTTAAAGGGGAACTAAACCCACATTTTTTTCTTCATGATTCATCTATAGCATGCAACTTTCTAATTTACTCTCATTATTGCTTTTTCAAATAAAGATAGCAAGAGAATGAAGAAAAATTGATAATGGCAGTAAATTAAAAAAAAAAATGCTTAAAATTGCATGCTCTATCTGAATCCATGAAAGAAAAAAATTGGGTTTAGTTTCCCTAAAAAAATACATTGAGTATATGTTTTAGGGAATCGGTAAGTCTTTTTATATTTTATTGTAGTCTAACATCATCAGAATTTGGTTTCTGATGGGTTAATAATTATTTCACATGCTTTATATACTGAGAAGTCTGAGATATTGGTGCCACATATTGTTTTTTCCGTTTGTGTGTGTCAAGCAGGAGACTAGGCTAGGAAAACAGTGTCTCTCTCTGCCATCTAATACCATATGCCTTTCTTGTTCTACTCTTTCACATTTTTTTAATGTGCACTGTCAATAGCAAATACTTACATACATAAATACATGATAGCACATACATTTTTGTAATTTTTATTTTGTTGTTGTTAGTTGTACAATCAATTGACTTACTAATTGATCATCTACATTTTAGTCACACCCACTTACACAAACAAATTAAATACAGAAATGCAAACAAATAATGCTGTCAGTAGTCTGTAATTATTCTTTAAGTAGTTTAACCTAATCAGTGCTAATGTCCTTTTAAACTTATGTGGTTGAAGGCCTTATAAACTAATTTCATATTAAATCACATTTCTTTCCACTCTATCGGCTTTCTTTTGAACAGTTGCTATGGTACTGTTAATGTTTGTTTGAGGTTGTATCTACTGTCAATGGTTTCATAGTAGTGCTGGGCTTGACTCTGCTTACAAGTACTTGTTTCCTGTTTAAATTGTATTTCTTTTATTCAGTAGTAAAAGTTCAATAAAATAAAAATGGAAGGCCTTTTATTTGCATTCCATTGTATATGTTACATTCTTATGATGTAGCTTTAATTGATGACCATTACATATTATTACATTTTGTTAAGGGTCTCCAGTAGCAGTGGTTAAAGGGCCATGAAACCCACATTTTTTTTCTTTCATGATTTAGAAAGAGAATGCAATTTTAAACATCTTTCTAATTTGCTTATATTATCTAATTTGTTTTATTCTCTTGATATTCTTTGCTGAAAAGCATATTTAGATATGCTCAGTAGCTGCTGATTGGTTGCTGCACATAGAAGCCTTGTGTGATTGGCTCACCATGTGCATTGCTTTTTCTTCAACTAAGGATATATAAAAAATGAAGCAAAATAATTAATAGAAGTAAATTGTAATGTTTAAATTTGTATTCTCTATCTGAATCATGAAAGAAAGATTTTGGGTTTAGTGGCCCTTTAAATTGTATCATCTCTTCTGATTTGCATGCAGACTAAAAAATATTTTGCTTTCATAAATTTTCAGAGTATTTACTTAAAGTGGATGTAAACTCACTGCTACTCGACAATCACAACTGCTTTATCATCAAAAAATAACATAAGTTTAATTCATGAATTTTGTTAAAACATAATATATAAACGATGTATATACCTCTATAACTATAAAAGTCTCGGTTTCTCCCTCCGCCCGCCATTTTGTTCCGCTTTCCTTACATTGATTGACATTTCCCTAAACAAATAATGTGGCGTACCCCGTGGCGTCCAGCCCCTTTTTCGTAACGTCATTTTATATTTCTGCGCATGCGTCTTTTATATGCGCATGCGTAAAACCACTTGAGCTGGCTTTGGAAGTGCTGCGCGCACACGCTCTAAGCATGCGCATATAAAGGCCGCTTCCCCAAACTTCGTGTATTTCCCAGGAACTGCAAGTAAGTTTCTATGCTGCTCCGCAAACTGTTTGAAATTGTAACGATATATTTTGAGTATTGAAAGAGCGATTTGGAAGTGCCTGACTGATTACTAATGCAAATCCAGCAATAATAACTAAATTAGAAGCGCATGCGCGCAAGGGTAGTACGTCATAGAGCGGGTGGGACCGCTCTAGACGTTATGCGCTGAAAATGAAGGAAGTTATGGATGGGAGGAGCTCAGCCTGAAAACGGAGCAAACTTACTAACGTAAATATAAGTTTATTTGTTCGTTATATAAATTACAAAAGTATGCAGTATTGATAAAAGAGTGCTTAAGAACAAATTTGGAAGTTCAATATGTAAAAAATTTACATCCACTTTAAAGTGATTGTAAAGTTTAATGAATAAGTGCCCGGTATCTAAAAATAATCTTAAAAACAGGGGCACTTTAATTCATTCAACTTTACAATGAAGCTTCTTTTTAAAAATACTTGCCTTTTGCTTTATGGAAAACAGACCGGCAGTCCTCCGCCCGCATCTCCTGTTGTAGTTAGAATATCGATGACGAATCTGCCGTGCCCCCTTTGGCATCTGGCGTGCCCCCTTTGGCATCCAGCTCGTGGGGTACGCAACAATTGGAGGAAGCTGGATTTTAAATTTTTATAATTCTATCAGTTGTTTATAAAGATTAAACATTTACACGTTTCAATATTTAAAGTAGTTTTGTTTCTATAAAGTAATGGGAGCCATCATGTTTGAACTAGTTTTCTTTTTGTCTCTGTTTGTGCAAACGAGGCTGTGTGGAAACCCGTTTGGATAATCCTATGTTTAACACAGCCATGTTTGGACAGTAACCTTTTTTGCCTTTTATATTTGTCCCTTATCGCATTGAGACGGAAGCATTGATAGACATTTAAAAGGACACTAAAGTAAAAAAAAAATTTATTTATGAAAGAGCATGCATTTTTAAGACCTTTCCAAATATACTTCCATTATCAAATTTTGCAGCATTTTTATATGCACACTTTCTAAGGCACCAGCTCCTACTGACCATGTGCAAGAGTTTACAGTGTATACGTATACTAGTCTGCAATTGGCTGATGTCTGTTACATGATACAGGGGACTGGAACATAGGGGGAAAAAAATACATCTACCAGAAAAAAAAAATCTAAGTGCTATTGATTTGTCTTTTTATTATGCAATTCTACTGTATATAGTGGTCCTAGTGGATTCTAAAGTTAGAATTAATCTTGCATGACTCGGATAGATCTAGGGATGGGCGAATGTTTCTAAACATTTAATATTTAAAACAAATTTTGATGTTTTCGTTCAAATCGAATTTCAAATGTTTATATAGCATTCTAACATTCTATTTTCAAATTTTTGTTTTTGAATTTTTCAATATAATTCGAAAATATTCGTTCGAGTAACAGAATGTTTAGCTATGTATTCATTCAATTTCGAAATGTAATATTCAAATGTGACATTCGAATTAAAAAAAGTATTTCTAGTCTAAACTGTTTTTTTTAAAAGTAATATTCAAATTCAAATGTGACTTTCGAATGTAACATTGACATTCAAAATAGTATTTCTAGTCTAGAACTGTTTAATAAATGTTACATTCGAATTTGAAATAGTATTATAGTCTGTGTTTTATAAATGTAATGTTCAAATTCGAAATATTTTGAGTCTACAACTGTGTTTTATAAATGTGACATTTGAAAACTGTAAATAACATTCGATAATAGAATTTTTAAGAATATTCGTTCTTATCAACATTCTATTATGTAAATTGAATTTCTACAATAACATTTGTTCTAACATTCGAATATAAATGCATTCGCCGATCCCTAGATAAAATACTTCATTTTTTAGTACATAGTATATACTTATATGCATCTTGTGGTTGGCTGATGGCTGTCACATGATATAGTGGAGGAAAAATGGAATTAAAGGGACATGAAACCTACATTTTTTTTTTCTTTCATAATTTAGAAAAAGCATGCAGTTTAAAACAAATTTCCAACGTCTATTATTTTTCTTCATTCTCTTGAAATCATTTGTTGAAAAGCATATATAAATAAGATCAGTAGCTGCTAATTGGTGGCTGCTCATAGATGCCTTGTGTGATTGGCTCACCCATGTGCATTATTTCTTCAACAAAGGATATCTAAAAAATAAAGCAAATTAGATAAAATAAGTCAATTGGAATGCTGTTTAAAGTTGTATTCTCTATCCCTTTTAACTTTAAATTTAAAATGAGTAGTAGACTTTTTTTTTCTGGCAAACTTCAAAGTAAGTGCAATTGCATTGTTTTTATTTAATATATTTGTTGATTATGAAATTGTACTGTATTTATTGGTCCCTTAACCCATTATTACTAGTGTATATATGTCGTGCGGTACTTTGGCTATCGTACTGCATAACATTTATACGTCTGAGCTGCAGGAAGCTCCAGCAGTCTCGGCTGTAAAGTTACAACCAAGGGTTGGAGTTATGGAGCTCCAGGCATCTGCCTGCATATGGAGCCGGAACACAAATGGTTTTCCGGCTCCATATCAGGGCAAATGCCAAATCGTTAGATGGTGACACTGTGTGTCACCGTCTATAACGATCATCTGCTGGTGCCGGCAGGAGAGAGTCCGAGAGGTGGACTGGTTTGGTCCAGCAGTGGAGAGGGGGCTGAGGTGGAGGGAGTGGGAGGGCCCTACACTGTGGGGGAAAAAATAATAAAAGGAGAGGGGTGGTGGGGAGCTACACCACAGAAAAAAAGGGTGTGGGGGATCCATAACTAAGGTTTGCGGTAGGGGGGAGGTGGGTGTACCACTACACTACAGAAGATTTGAAAAATAAATAAATAATAAAAAAAAAAAAACAACTGTTTTATAGGTACTGGCAGACAGCTGCCAGTACCTAAGTTGGTGGACACTAGTTAGAGAGGGCAAGGTTAAAGAACTGTTTGGGAGGGATCAGGGAGTTTGGAGGGTAAGGGGGGATCCTACACTGCAGAAAATATTAAATGTTTTATTTAAAAAAAAAAAAAAAAAAAATTGCCTTAAATAATCATACTGGCAGTGACAGTCTGCCAGGACATAAGATGGTGGTGACCAGTGGGGGTGAGAGAGGAAAGATAGCTGTTTGGGAGGTATCCGGTAGGGATTAGGGGGTTGGAAGTGTCAGGTGGGAGGGCAATCTCTACACTAAAGCTAAAATTAACCTTACAAACTACATGATTAACCCCTTCACTGCCTGGAATAATAGGAGTGTTGTGCACAGCTGCAAATAGCGGCCTTCTAATTATCAAAAAGCAATGGCAAAGCCATTATATGTCTGCTATTTCTGAACAAAGGGGATCCCAGAGAAGCTTTTGCAATCATTTGTGCCACAATCGGACAAGCTGTTTGTAAATACTTTCAGTAAGAAACCCAAAGTTTGTGAAAAAATTACACAGAATTACCTAGAATGTTATCCCTGGCTCCTATTTTTTTTTGGTTATTCTCCATATTCAAAAACCTAAATGTGTGAATCAATCACTAAATAATACCGACATTAAAAAATGGGTGCTTAGTGCCAATAGATTCTAAGAAGAAAAAGAGAAGAAGAAAAACACCTGTAAGAGCACTTGCTTTAAAGCAATATGCGCAGCTTCGTTATGTACATATAAAATGTAACTTTTATTATTACCACGAAAATTCAATAAAAAGACACCAAATCCATAAATATACAAAAAACAGACATAGGGAATAAAAGAAAAGTAACCTATGTGTTGCTATAATATGAAATCAATCACTTATCATAAGGAAAATTCTCCAGTCTTGAGTGCAGTAGTAGAGCAATTCGCTAAGGTTGTCCCATTGTACCTCTGCCACTGAATGTTAAGTTACCTATATCTTCTATCTAGAGGGACACAGTCCCAAAAGTTAACTATGCTCACAGTGGCAGCTATACAATAATTAAAACTGGTCGGATCCGTGCCTCTACATACTGCAAAAATAAACTTAGACCATCCTACTGATCATACACCAATCTGTCTATTAGTATAGCAAACACCAGTTAAAATTCGCCTGATGTGCATTTCACCACAGCTTTTTCAAAGGGCGACAGATTTGTGAATGATTTTATATTATAGCAACATATAGGACCCCTTGTCTGTCATTTATATATTTATGGATATGTGACCTTTAGTGTCTTTATTGAATCTTAGTGGTTAAAATAAAAGTTAAATTTTATATGTACATAACTCAGCTGCACATATTGCTCTAAAGTGAGTGCTTTAAGAGGTGCTTCTTCTCTCTTTCTACTTGTTATTCTCCATCTATCTAAATACAACTACCACTGTCTGGCTCCTTTAAAGTCCAACTAATCTATACATTAGACACATTACATTTAGTTCACGGAAATAGGTCAGGAGACTACACTGACACATCTTCTTATTCCTTATGACGATAGGGGTAAACAACCAGTATGTAATGGTTGTTAACCGAATTCAATTACATGAGAAACACTTCTATTGTAAATTTTGAGATATCAATAGCCTCTGATGACAATTAGTTCCGATAAATTTTAACATAGATTAGTAGTTCACAAAATTGTCACCGTTTTATTCATTATTACACAGTTATCACTATTACACTTATGTTGAGGAAAAGGTAACTTCAGATTAAGAATATATTTAGTTAGGTTATGACGAGGAAGATAATATCTACAACCGTATTGGGATATTACCCTAATTCTATTTATAGGAAAGTTTGCCATCTAAATAGTATAGTGGTATATCCTATGAACTATCCCAGCACAGCATGATATATTTTTTATATTAGAATCTCTTTAAATAAATTGATTAGCATCAGAATATCGCTACGATACTTAGGGGATACACGCATGCGCATCTGTAAGACAGAGACTGACAGATGACATCACACGCATGCGCAGTAACAAGTAGAGAACGCCGTAGGAAATGCTAATATGAAAGTTTACTCTCCATCGACACATCGCCACACGATACAATAATATTAACCTCAAGTAAGGCAAGTATATATTAACACTAACTTCAAGTAAGTCAATGCATCTTTAATGCTGCAGAGCTATCAATATGGGGAATTTGTACAACTGTATCACGCATATTACTTTACTTGTCAGTGGTGCCTAACAGGATCATTAATCCTTTGGATGGATAAATATATGAGAATACATAGCTGGGGAATTAAACAAACAAACAAACAAATACTATTGCTGGTATACATCATTTATTACAATGCTATGATCTGTAATGTGATTTACACTTGTCATCCACTATAGTGAATGCTGATAGGGTAGTCTCAAAAGAAATTTCTTCATGCCACCCCCCTAACAGGTGTGTCCAATTAAAGCTGATACATATGTTGGCTATAAATAGCAAGTGTTTTAGTTATATGTTGTAAGCCTGATGAAACAGCCTGTGTGCTGAGAAACGCGTCGCTTGTTTTTACTTGTTTTTATATAGTAAATATTACTTTTTTTTATAAAACACTTGCTCTTGTGCATCATTTGGACCAAACCTTGGCCTTCATTGGGACCTTTGCTGTTTGCTTCCTGTGGGAACCCTGTCATAGTCTGTTGGGTGACTGTATTGATCCCATCCTGCCTGATTTGCATCACTGGAGATGCTTTACCAATTGTGAGTATATTACTTAAATAGAGTAATATATCTTGGGACCAAACTGTACTAGGCCATATAGGCACCCCTGTGTCTCTTTATATTTCCACTACAGATTATTCCTTTCTACCCTAGAGGTTGACTGTGATTGATCCCAGACTGCTTCTATTGCACTAACTGAAGTGCTTTCCAAATTGTGAGTTTATATTGGCACGACTAGACCATAATTATTGTGTTGAACAAACAATATTGGGCCATGTGGCGCATCTGTCTCTTTCTGTTTTGTAGATCATCCCTATAGGATCCAGGCCGGGTTCTCTACAGATTGCTGCCTAAAGATTACCCTCTATTTCCACTCCTCAGAGACTTTTTATTTGTATACTTGGAATTATTGAAGCATTACCAATTGTTTTTATTTATGTGCGATATTTAGTACAATAACTGATTTAAAGTATTAATTTAATTGATCTATCGTTCATTTTATACCTCACTAGGTCTGATATATTGTTATCATTTAGGGCGCCTCCTATTATATAGGAATCCTTTAAAGTGTATGTGTGTATATATGTCTTTTTTTTTGACATTTAAATAAAAAATATAGTTTTGATAGCAAATGTGTTAAGTTTAAAACATAGTAGCGAAGGGGTTTAGTTTTAAACATAGCGGCGCTTACTACTTTATAGAAACTCAGTGACATTTAGAAAACAAATAATTTTCAGTATTAAATTACAGGAAAAGGAGACAAAATAAATCTTGCAAAACTCAATTGGTGGAAAACAGCACACACCAATGTATGGACAAAATAAATAATGAAAGTATGTTACAAAGTTTTTGTTTTTTATCTACACATAATTAAACATTTTATATTACATTCTCTTACAGTTTAATATCTATTTGAAGAGACTTAAAGGGACATTATACACTCATTTTTTCTTTGTATAAATGTTTTGTAGATAATCTATTTATATAGCCCATAAAGTTTTTTTTTTTTTTAAATTAATGTATAGTTTTGCTTATTTTTAAATAACATTGCTCTGATTTTCAGACTCCTAACCAAGCCCCAAAGTTTTATGTGAATACGCTCGACTACCTACTCCAGCTTGCTCCTGTTTGTGTAAAGGGTCTTTTCATATGCAAAAGAAGGGGGAGGGGGGGAGTGTCTTATTTGCCACTTGCAGTGGGCTTTCCAGCTACCTTTTCAACAGAGCCAAACTGACAGCTTCTAAGTAAGTTTTTAAACAGTTTTATACTGGATTTTTATATCAGTATCTGTGCATATTATTCTTTATAGTAGTGTCTATTACATGCAGTTATATGAAAATGAGTGTATACTGTCCCTTTAAAGGAACAGTAAAGTGCTTAAATGTGTCAGAGCATTTTATTATTGCACTTTTTTTTTTTTTTTTTTTTTTTTTTTTTTAATTTTTATTGAGGTACAATAAAAGTTTAACAAACATAGCCAAAACAGAAGGCCCCATAGACCACAATCTATACAGTCGGGCTACTATAAGACATCAAATACATAGTTCTTAAGGCACCAAATAACATTTACTCATGGTAGAGTTGGCACAAAATATAGGAAATATACAAAACATAGCAATTTTATTTAAGAGAGTAAGAACATGAATAGATATATTGTAACCTCATTTTTTTAATTTTTATTTATATTTTCCCAGTTACGTAGAATACTTTCTTGTATGTGGAAATATATATTTTTTAGATATCAGACTTGTATTCTAGTCTCAAATCACTCAGTGCAACCCATTCACAACAATTGTTTCCCAGTATTGAGGTCAAGTCTTATTTGCATTAATGAATAATGCGTTTCTCTGAGAAAGCGAACTTGCGAAGTTAGGTTGAAATAGGGTGTATATAGACGAGACTGTCAAGCACTCAGGGCATCAATTAGTAGCATAGTAGAGTGGGAGGGTGGAGGGAAAGAAAGGGAGAGAAGAGAGAGAGAGAGAGAGAGAAAAAAAGGGGGGGGAGGAGGAAGTGAAAGGAGCAAGTCAGTCTGATCACTACTTATCAAAAGTCATATACTATATAATTTTATATGTCTATGGACCATGTATCGCATTCCATTTGCTCCAAATTTCCTGGTAAAAATCCAACTTATTTAAACATTTGTTTCGCCAGCACAAGGGGGATGTTGTTTTATAGTATTTATTCAATGTAATCGGAACAAAGTGCCACCGGGTGGTTATTTTATAGTATAGCTCCCATAGTGTTGTACTGTGTAGAATTTTCTTTGCTTTAACCAACTCACCGAGCCAAATCACAATCTCATTGTCAGTTTGAAGTTCCCGTTCCCAGGCTTTATATTGGCTGTGTTTTGTAGGTTGTAGAGGCATGATCATGAGATTATAGTGGAAAGAAAGGGAGCCCCTGAGCAATTTGCCCAAGCTCCATCTCTGCTCCCATCTAGTAAAACTTCTCGTGGGTTGTCCCGATAGCCCCCAAGCTCTAAGGACGCTCGCAAGTCTGATAAATTCAAACCCCAGAGTAGAAGGTATGGAGAATTTAGTCTTAACCTCCTCAAATGACAGAAGTGAATCCTCACTATATAGAGAGGCAGTGGACATGTTGGCAGCCTCAGACCAGCTACTGACATGGGTCTCAGGCATAGAGATCAGAATGTTTAGTACTTTATAGAGGGGTGAGGGGCAATAGATTCCATGTTTTTTTCTAGAATCCCAAAGCAACAATGTGTTTAGAATGACTGGATGGTTAACCTGAAGAGTCGTACGTACATGCACCGGTATCCAGGGTAGGTCGGGAAGCAGGACACCCCCAGGGAGAAGGGACTGCTCCACCTCATACCACCTGGGTTGATCAGCCCCCAGGCTCCAAGACATAAGATGGGCCAGACGTGCAGCATCATGATAGAGCAAAACACTTGGGTAAGCCAAACCCCCTCTATCAATAGGTTGTTGAATGGTCGTAGTAGCAATTCTGGGCCTACTACCCTTCCAGACATATCTCGAGATTAGGCTCTGTAATTTATTTAGTATTGGTCTCGGAACCGTAATGGTTATACACCTAAAAAGGTATGTGATTTTAGGGAGAAGTGACATTTTGACCGCAGCTATTCGCCCTGTCCACGAGAATTCTCTGAATTCCCAGCTTTCAAGTAGTTTCTTAAATTCCGACACACGGTCAGAAGTTTTTCTGAATTATAACATCAGGGTCTGGACTTAGGTGAATGCCCAAGTGTTTGATAGAAACAGCAGACCATTGGAAGTCATATTTTCTTTGTAGGAGTTTCAACTCTGTGTTTGGGATATTAATATATAGCACTTCAGTCTTTGTATTATTCAACTTATAGAAGCTACATTTGGAAAAGACATCTAGACATTTGAAGACTGCTGGCAGAGATGTGGGTGGTGATGTGAGTAGTAAAGTAACATCGTCTGCAAAAAGCGCTATCTTGTGGGTTGACTCTCCAAAATTAATGCCCGTTATATCAGAGTCTTTTCTGATGAGCTGAGCCAAAGGCTCTATAGCCAATGCAAATAGCATCGGGGACAGGGGGCATCCCTGCCTAGTTCCGTTCAGGATGTTAAAAGGGATAGACTGAAAGCCAACTCCATTAATTTTTGCAGTAGGGGCTGAGTATAATACCTTTATCGCCCTGATAAACTGAGGGGGTATCTGAAAAGCTTCTAAAATGCACCAAAGGTAGTCCCACCTGACCCTGTCAAACACCTTCTCAGCATCTAAGGACAGGGCCAGAAGGGGAATCTTCCTATTTTTAGCCTCGTATAGTATGCTGAATATTCTTCGGGTGTTATCAGGGCCCTCTCGGTTTGGAATAAATCCCACTTGGTCTGGGTGGACCAAGGTACCTATGACCTTAGCTAATCTATTGGCAAGAATTTTAGAATATAGTTTTATATCTGAGTTGATCAAAGATATCGGTCTATAGTTCTGACATGAAGTAGGGTCTTTACTTGGTTTTAAAATAGTGATAATATCTGCCTCTAGAAATTCACAGAGACACAACCCGGTGTCCATAAAGGAGTTAAAGGTTCTGAGTAATACTGGTTCTAAGGTTTCACTAAATGTTTTGTAAAAATGACCCGTATAACCATCTGGGCCCGGGGCTTTGTTTCTTTTAAGCTGAGCTATAGCAGTTTTCAGCTCTTCCAAGGAGATTGGAGAGCGTAACATTACCTGTACCTCTTCATTAATTTTAGGGAGTTGTAATGTACCTAGGAGAGCGCTTATTTCTTCCGGGGAATAGACCTCCGTTGTGGTCTCATTTGTTAAACTATATAATTTGGTGTAAAAAGTTCGAAACAATTCTCCGATATCTCCCGGAGATGTTGCAGTTTTGCCCTCCAGTGTAATTGAAGATATAGTACGTTGCGCTTGTCTCAATCTAAGCTTAGATGCCAACATAGTGTTGGCTTTGTTGCTAAGATAATAATAGATTTGCTTAAGCCTAAATAGGGTTTTTTGTACCTTAATGAGTTCTAGACTTTTAAGATCCTCTTTCAGGAGTTTGAGCTGCTTTGCGCCTTGTACAGAGGGGTTTAACTTTAGGAAGGAGGTTTGACGCCTAAACTCACACGTGAGCTCTGCTAGTGATCTACCCTGATTTTTCTTGGCTATAGCAGCTTTATTAATTAGAATCCCTCTTAGATAAGCTTTAAGAGAGGCCCATACATATTGAATGTCAGTTTGTTTTTCATCATTATTCTGTATAAATTCTTGTAGTTTATTTCTAGTTTCCTGAAGTGTTTGGGGGTTTGATATCAACCACGCTTCATATCTCCATTTTTTAGATGTAGGAGCATGTGCGGAAGAGAAGGAAATACTCACGGGATCGTGATCAGACCAGGCGATTACATCTATTTTGGAAGAATGTATTTCATTAAGAGTGTTATTATTGCACTTTTGTTCAATCAGAATTTTGTGTTTAACCCCCCTCAAAGGAGTTAAACACATAGTTAAAAATGAGTTATGCATACAATAATAGACTTGATCTAGCAAGAATACACAAAATATTTGACACTTCAGACTACATTAACCTCTCCTACATTATTCCTTGTAGTTTACAGCAATATATTTGCACAGTAGATTAGATTGTGCTTGCACCCACTAAGTAGATACAGAGGAACAGTACGGAAAATAAATGAATGCCCTTTATGATACCACGCACCATCTCAAAGATCTGGCTCACTACCTGTAAATGGTTCGTAACTAGATGCATGCTTATTTCAGAGTCTTGGGCATATAGGTTTTCACTTCTCTTCTTGCATAGATCAATATAGAGCAAAACCTAAGATTATGACTTAGTCAGTATTTTGTGTCTTCTTTTTTTTTTTTATAGCCGTGTCCTTTATTTTTGTTTTTGTGCTCTTAAATCTGCTTAAACATTTTTGATGAAATAATTTTAATAATATTGCATTCACTGTTCAGATAAATATTTTCATAACAAATACTATATATTGTTAGTTTTGAGGTTTCTCTTTTTCCTAACTGTAATAAACTGATCCTGTTTTTTTCTATTCACTGCCATATGATGAAGGTTGCAGCCTTTTGCTAGTACCACTCTGAGATTTATGTTCTTCATCTAGCAAATTATTTTGTGATCTGATTGCATGTTTGCTTGGATGCTGTTTAAAACTGTACGGGAAAAAAGTTTGTTTTGCATTCCTTAAAGTGAATGTCAAGTTTGAGGAATAAGTGCCCATTTTTTTAAAAATCCTATTAAAAACAGGGGCACTTTCAGTCATCAAACTCATGCTACAGTTCACTCGTTTTTGTTAAAATACTTACCTTTTAATTTTGAAAGCTCCAGTGATTTCCCCCTCCTGCCGGTCGTCACTTCATACGTCAGAAATGATTAATACGGCATCCTCCAATCACGGCTTCTCCCCCCCCCCCAGGGGAATCATTGCCTGAGGCAACACAGTGATTGGAGGAAGCCGTATTCAAATTTTTTTTTTTTTTTTTTTTTTAATTTTTATTGAGGTTGTGCAAATAGAATACAACTTATGAAGAATAATCAGATATATACGGTACAATATAATATTTCTGCATACATAAAGACAGATTACATTCCTATCAAAGGCAACGTTATACGAAAAACTGGAACCTCTTTTTATTTTTTTCCATATTCTGGACAAGATGAGTATCCTCACTTAATACTAAGGTCCCTTCTATATTAACAGTAGGAGTGGAAAGTGGGAAATGCGAATGATCCTACAAAAATAGAGTAAATACATACTTATGCTATTAGGTAATATTAATATTTAAAAAACATAGTAGAATATAAGGGTGTGTTGCAAAATATAAAGCATGGCTACTTAGAATGAGATGGCAATTAGTTTGTCAGACATTAAATACAGTAAAGGCGCCATTCCCTTGCTAACCGAATATATGAGATGTAGGTATGGAATAATATTAAAATGAAGGTTATGTTCCTGAGGACCTGAAGATTCTTATAACAATAAACAGGAGGAGTATTAACTGGGGATAATATTGAATCTACAGGACTACCCATAAATTGTGTAGGTTTCTAAAACAATTTAGGTCAGTAGATTCGGGTAATTAGTAGTTGAAAAGCTGTAGTTCAGGTGCGGTACAGACAAGACAGACCGCCTTGGTAGTTCCCTTAAAGTAGGGGATACATTTTGGGGGGGGGGGAGGTGGTAGGTAAAGTCAATTCTATAAGTGAGATAAATACCAAGTAGCTATATACAGAGCAATGCAGGGCAGTAGCCCCAAAAAATCAGATTTGCTATAACTATACACCAGCGTTTGTGGAGAGCTGAATGAAATATGCTATGCTACACAGCTCCTCTGAGCTGGAAGAGATGGATTTACTATACTATGTGGGAGAGTAGAGGACTAGGATATTCCAAGAGTAACCTAGCCACTGAAATAATTTAACAGAAGTGAATTTTATACAAACAAACAATTGGACAGGTGCAGGGGATTTGAGTTAGTTTTTTGGGGCTATACATGTGAGCGTGACTGTGACTAGAAGGCCTTATGGACAGAGTTCTGGGACAAAACTTATGGACATGCGAATTACATTCCTAGGAACTATAGGGGATATTTAAAGAAACCACCATCAAGGTGAAAAGCTTAACATAAAGCCAGGAACTTAGGTGATAGAATAAGCCGGG
This sequence comes from Bombina bombina, assembly GCF_027579735.1. Classification (NCBI taxonomy): domain Eukaryota; kingdom Metazoa; phylum Chordata; class Amphibia; order Anura; family Bombinatoridae; genus Bombina; species Bombina bombina. The sequence goes on from NC_069503.1 coordinate 309,618,105, forward strand.
TATAATTAGGTACTAAGGGAGCAACCAGGAAAAACCATCTTATTAGGCTGTGGGTCAATAGTAACCCCACATAAACATTGGATATCAAAAAGCTATATACGAAAGAATGCAAGGTAGTATTTGCTGAGGGTCCTATTAGCTAGAAATAAACATTAGCCTTTATTAAATGTTAAATAATAAATGCTACACTGAGCTGCTTCTGTATCCTGGAAGAAGTGAGTATATCATGTCAAGTGGGAGGATAAAAGGCTGGTATGTTCAAGACTAAACTAAGTTACAAATTATAGGTCTCCAAATGAGAATCTTATGAAGCTATACTGCCACGGCCGCTAGCAGCACAGCAACATGCACTGGTATATGCATGGAGAATCTTATATAGCATATACTCTTGTGTCAACAAAGGCCTATGCTTGCTATGCAAAGTAAAAAAAGTTAGAAGCAGATAGTGCAACATGGTAGTTCAAAAGCAAATGTTATCTAGCCATCATCAGATATCACAGAAACAAACAGTTATATAGTTAAATCACAGCAATTACTTAGACTGAGAATAATCAAATGTAAAGAGTAAAACTTGAGCACACTGTAAGATAACTTTCCAAAATTGTTAGCAAATATATGAGACAGCTATGGGCATATTATACGTTAACGCAAAAGACTAGTACCAAACATTTAAAGGTCCAGAAGCAGCCAAGTTCGATTTTGCCAGAACAAGCATCTTTACTGTGTCCATATAAAGCATGGCGGACTCAGTGAGTAGTAGGAAAGTTCATCTAGCCAATTCCTCTGGGGATCGTTAGTTGGACCGCAGCAGCTAAGCAGAGCTGGGCGCATCTGCCCGGTGATGAAAGAATTGCTAGTAGAGGAAGATGAGAGCTATCCCAGGCTGCAATATCCTCCATCTCAGCCGCAGACGATAGGCTCCACAAGCAATTACAAGCCTCAATGAGAAGTGTGTGGTGTCGTGTTGTGCTGGTACACTCTGGTGTAACAGGCGACAAGCAGGCGATGCGTGCAGCGCCTGGGAGTGTTAGGTGATCTGTCTTGGGTGATTTGTCCACGGCATCCCTTAGAAACAATTGCGCCACTACTGACCTATATTCCGCTCCCATATCGCCAGAAAGTGAGGAGCGCCGGGGCCCCAAGGCGTCATCTCCTCCCGGAGTCGTTATTTAAATGGGTGCGTGGGCAGCATGGTCCCCAAACTCGGCATCTACTTGCTGGGGCGCCAAAGGGATTCGGCGCTCAAACATACTGCGGCACCCGACCAGAAAGATGTGTATCTCCTCCATAATTTGCTCAGAGGTCTGCATAGCTGTAGATAGTAGGAGGCACAGGGCTTTAGAATAAAACTGTGGTGATGGGCCCAAGATGGCCGATTTCAGAGCCTCTTGTCAGCAATATGTGCTACAGAATCGGGTGTTGCCGTTGAAATAGCAAAATTCACGCTAAAATTAGTTGCACAAATCGTTGGAGCTGAGCAGTCTACATTAAAAGATTAAATATTGGAGCTGGAACAGTCCTTAAGATCGGGTTTTATATATTTTATAGCCGGAGCTGCTGGAATGTGCGACTGCTCTGCTTCCTAGTTGGCATATGAAGAGGCTTGCGACGGCCGGGGGAGCGGATTTCAAGATTAAAAGGTAAGTATTTTTTTTTTTTTTTCCAAATTTTTTATTGAGGTTGTGGAAAAAACAATACAACTTATGCATGGTGTAAGCCAAAAATAAACACAGATATAATACATCACAATAAAACGGTTTCCATGTAGAAAAGCAAGATTCACATTGGATGGAATACTGGACTAAAGATTGGAACCTCATTTCTCCAACATAGGTGTGTCCGGTCCACGGCGTCATCCTTACTTGTGGGATATTCTCTTCCCCAACAGGAAATGGCAAAGAGCCCAGCAAAGCTGGTCACATGATCCCTCCCAGGCTCCGCCTACCCCAGTCATTCTCTTTGCCGTTGTACAGGCAACATCTCCACGGAGATGGCTTAGAGTTTTTTAGTGTTTAACTGTAGTTTTTTTTATTCAATCAAGAGTTTGTTATTTTAAAATAGTGCTGGTATGTACTATTTACTCTGAAACAGAAAAGAGATGAAGATTTCTGTTTGTAAGAGGAAAATGATTTTAGCAACCGTTACTAAAATCCATGGCTGTTCCACACAGGACTGTTGAGAGGAATTAACTTCAGTTGGGGGAACAGTGAGCAGTCTTTTGCTGCTTGAGGTATGACACATTCTAACAAGACGATGTAATGCTGGAAGCTGTCATTTTCCCTATGGGATCCGGTAAGCCATTTTTATTCAGACAGTAAATAAGGGCTTCACAAGGGCTTATTAAGACTGTAGACATTTTCTGGGCTAAATCGATTCATATATACACATATTTAGCCTTGAGGAATCATTTAATCTGGGTATTTTTGTAAAATAATATCGGCAGGCACTGTTTTAGACACCTTATTCTCTAGGGGCTTTCCCTAATCATAGGCAGAGCCTCATTTTCGCGCCGGTATTGCGCACTTGTTTTTGAGAAGCATGACATGCAGTCGAATGTGTGAGGAGCTCTGATACATAGAAAAGACTTTCTGAAGGCGTCATTTGGTATCGTATTCCCCTTTGGGCTTGGTTGGGTCTCAGCAAAGCAGAAACCAGGGACTGTAAAGGGGTTAAAGATAAAAACGGCTCCGGTTCCGTTATTTTAAGGGTTAAAGCTTCCAAATTTGGTGTGCAATACTTTTAAGGCTTTAAGACACTGTGGTGAAATTTTGGTGAATTTTGAACAATTCCTTCATACTTTTTCGCAATTGCAGTAATAAAGTGTGTTCAGTTTAAAATTTAAAGTGACAGTAACGGTTTTATTTTAAAACGTTTTTTGTACTTTGTTATCAAGTTTATGCCTGTTTAACATGTCTGAACTACCAGATAGACTGTGTTCTGAATGTGGGGAAGCCAAGGTTCCTTCTCATTTAAATAGATGTGATTTATGTGACACTGAAAATGATGCCCAAGATGATTCCTCAAGTGAGGGGAGTAAGCATGGTACTGCATCATTCCCTCCTTCGTCTACACCAGTCTTGCCCACTCAGGAGGCCCCTAGTACATCTAGCGCGCCAATACTCCTTACTATGCAACAATTAACGGCTGTAATGGATAATTCTATCAAAAACATTTTAGCCAAAATGCCCACTTATCAGCGCAAGCGCGACTGCTCTGTTTTAGATACTGAAGAGCATGGGGACGCTGATGATAATGGTTCTGAAATGCCCCTACACCAGTCTGAGGGGGCCAGGGAGGATTTGTCTGAGGGATAAATTTCAGATTCAGGGAAAATTTCTCAACAAGCTGAACCCGATGTGATTACATTTAAATTTAAGTTGGAACATCTCCGCGCTCTGCTTAAGGAGGTATTATCCACTCTGGATGATTGTGAGAATTTGATCATCCCAGAGAAACTATGTAAAATGGACAAGTTCCTAGAGGTCCCGGGGCTCCCAGAAGCTTTTCCTATACCCAAGCGGGTGGCGGACATTGTAAATAAAGAATGGGAAAGGCCCGGTATACCTTTCGTCCCTCCCCCCATATTTAAAAAATTGTTTCCTATGGTCGACCCCAGAAAGGACTTATGGCAGACAGTCCCCAAGGTCGAGGGAGCGGTTTCTACTTTAAACAAACGCACCACTATACCCATAGAAGATAGTTGTGCTTTCAAAGATCCTATGGATAAAAAATTAGAAGGTTTGCTTAAAAAGATGTTTGTTCAGCAAGGTTACCTTCTACAACCAATTTCATGCATTGTCCCTGTCACTACAGCCGCGTGTTTCTGGTTCGATGAGCTAGTAAAGGCGATCGATAGTGATTCTCCTCCTTATGAGGAGATTATGGACAGAATCCGTGCTCTCAAATTGGCCAATTCTTTCACCCTAGACGCCACTTTGCAATTGGCTAGGTTAGCGGCGAAAAATTCTGGGTTTGCTATTGTGGCGCGCAGAGCGCTTTGGTTGAAATCTTGGTCAGCGGATGCGTCTTCCAAGAACAAACTACTTAACATTCCTTTCAAGGGGAAAACGCTGTTTGGCCCTGACTTGAAAGAGATTATCTCTGATATCACTGGGGGTAAGGGCCACGCCCTTCCTCAGGATAGGTCTTTCAAGGCCAAAAATAAACCTAATTTTCGTCCCTTTCGTAGAAACGGACCAGCCCCAAGTGCTACGTCCTCTAAGCAAGAGGGTAATACTTCTCAAGCCAAGCCAGCCTGGAGACCAATGCAAGGCTGGAACAAGGGAAAGCAGGCCAAGAAACCTGCTACCAAGACAGCATGAAATGTTGGCCCCCGATCCGGGACCGGATCTGGTGGGGGGCAGACTCTCTCTCTTTGCTCAGGCTTGGGCAAGAGATGTTCTGGATCCTTGGGCACTAGAAATAGTCTCCCAAGGTTATCTTCTGGAATTCAAGGGGCTTCCCCCAAGGGGGAGGTTCCACAGGTCTCAATTGTCTTCAGACCATATAAAGAGTCAGGCATTCTTACATTGTGTAGAAGACCTGTTAAAAATGGGAGTGATTCATCCTGTTCCATTAGGAGAACAAGGGATGGGGTTCTACTCCAATCTGTTCATAGTTCCCAAAAAAGAGGGAACGTTCAGACCAATCTTAGATCTCAAGATCTTAAACAAGTTTCTCAAGGTTCCATCGTTCAAAATGGAAACCATTCGAACAATTCTTCCTTCCATCCAGGAAGGTCAATTCATGACCACGGTGGATTTAAAGGATGCGTATCTACATATTCCTATCCACAAGGAACATCATCGGTTCCTAAGGTTCGCATTCCTGGACAAGCATTACCAGTTCGTGGCGCTTCCTTTCGGATTAGCCACTGCTCCAAGGATTTTCACAAAGGTACTAGGGTCCCTTCTAGCGGTACTAAGACCAAGGGGCATTGCAGTAGTTCCTTACTTGGACGACATTCTGATTCAAGCGTCGTCCCTTCCTCAAGCAAAGGCTCACACGGACATAGTCCTGGCCTTTCTCAGATCTCACGGATGGAAAGTGAACGTGGAAAAGAGTTCTCTATCTCCGTCGACAAGGGTTCCCTTCTTGGGAACAATAATAGACTCCTTAGAAATGAGGATTTTTCTGACAGAGGCCAGAAAAACAAAGCTTCTAAACTCTTGTCAAACACTTCATTTCGTTCCTCTTCCTTCCATAGCGCAGTGCATGGAAGTAATAGGTTTGATGGTAGCGGCAATGGACATAGTTCCTTTTGCGCGCATTCATCTAAGACCATTACAACTGTGCATGCTCAGTCAGTGGAATGGGGACTATACAGACTTGTCTCCGAAGATACAAGTAAATCAGAGGACCAGAGACTCACTCCGTTGGTGGCTGTCCCTGGACAACCTGTCACAAGGGATGACCTTCCGCAGACCAGAGTGGGTCATTGTCACGACCGACGCCAGTCTGATGGGCTGGGGCGCGGTCTGGGGTCCCCTGAAAGCTCAGGGTCTTTGGTCTCGGGAAGAATCTCTTCTACCGATAAATATTCTGGAACTGAGAGCGATATTCAATGCTCTCAAGGCTTGGCCTCAGCTAGCAAAGGCCAAGTTCATACGGTTTCAATCAGACAACATGACGACTGTTGCGTACATCAACCATCAGGGGGGAACAAGGAGTTCCCTGGCGATGGAAGAAGTGACCAAAATCATTCAATGGGCGGAGACTCACTCCTGCCACCTATCTGCAATCCACATCCCAGGAGTGGAAAATTGGGAAGCGGATTTTCTGAGTCGTCAGACATTACATCCGGGGGAGTGGGAACTCCATCCGGAAATCTTTGCCCAAATTACTCAACTGTGGGGCATTCCAGACATGGATCTGATGGCCTCTCGTCAGAACTTCAAGGTTCCTTGCTACGGGTCCAGATCCAGGGATCCCAAGGCGACTCTAGTAGATGCACTAGTAGCACCTTGGACCTTCAAACTAGCTTATGTATTCCCGCCGTTTCCTCTCATTCCCAGGCTGGTAGCCAGGATCAATCAAGAGAGGGCGTCAGTGATCTTGATAGCTCCTGCGTGGCCACGCAGGACTTGGTATGCAGATCTGGTGAATATGTCATCGGCTCCACCATGGAAGCTACCTTTGAGACGAGACCTTCTTGTTCAAGGTCCGTTCGAACATCCGAATCTGGTCTCACTCCAGCTGACTGCTTGGAGATTGAACGCTTGATCTTATCAAAACGAGGGTTCTCAGATTCTGTTATTGATACTCTTGTTCAGGCCAGAAAGCCTGTAACTAGAAAAATTTACCACAAAATATGGAAAAAATATATCTGTTGGTGTGAATCTAAAGGATTCCCTTGGGACAAGGTAAAGATTCCTAAGATTCTATCCTTTCTTCAAGAAGGATTGGAGAAAGGATTATCTGCAAGTTCCTTGAAGGGACAGATTTCTGCCTTGTCTGTGTTACTTCACAAAAAGCTGGCAGCTGTGCCAGATGTTCAAGCCTTTGTTCAGGCTCTGGTTAGAATCAAGCCTGTTTACAAACCTTTGACTCCTCCTTGGAGTCTCAACTTAGTTCTTTCAGTTCTTCAGGGGGTTCCGTTTGAACCCTTACATTCCGTTGATATTAAGTTATTATCTTGGAAAGTTTTGTTTTTGGTTGCAATTTCTTCTGCTAGAAGAGTTTCAGAATTATCTGCTTTGCAGTGTTCTCCTCCTTATCTGGTGTTCCATGCAGATAAGGTGGTTTTACGTACTAAACCTGGTTTTCTTCCAAAAGTTGTTTCTAACAAAAACATTAACCAGGAGATAGTCGTACCTTCTTTGTGTCCGAAACCAGTTTCGAAGAAGGAACGTTTGTTGCACAATTTGGATGTTGTTCGCGCTCTAAAATTCTATTTAGATGCTACAAAGGATTTTAGACAAACATCTTCCTTGTTTGTTGTTTATTCTGGTAAAAGGAGAGGTCAAAAAGCAACTTCTACCTCTCTCTCTTTTTGGATTAAAAGCATCATCAGATTGGCTTATGTGACTGCCGGACGGCAGCCTCCTGAAAGAATCACAGCTCATTCCACTAGGGCTGTGGCTTCCACATGGGCCTTCAAGAACGAGGCTTCTGTTGATCAGATATGTAGGGCAGCGACTTGGTCTTCACTGCACACTTTTACCAAATTTTACAAGTTTGATACTTTTGCTTCTTCTGAGGCTATTTTTGGGAGAAAGGTTTTGCAAGCCGTGGTGCCTTCCATTTAGGTGACCTGATTTGCTCCCTCCCTTCATCCGTGTCCTAAAGCTTTGGTATTGGTTCCCACAAGTAAGGATGACGCCGTGGACCGGACACACCTATGTTGGAGAAAACAGAATTTATGTTTACCTGATAAATTACTTTCTCCAACGGTGTGTCCGGTCCACGGCCCGCCCTGGTTTTTTAATCAGGTCTGATAATTTATTTTCTTTAACTACAGTCACCACGGTATCATATGGTTTCTCCTATGCAAATATTCCTCCTTAACGTCGGTCGAATGACTGGGGTAGGCGGAGCCTGGGAGGGATCATGTGACCAGCTTTGCTGGGCTCTTTGCCATTTCCTGTTGGGGAAGAGAATATCCCACAAGTAAGGATGACACCGTGGACCGGACACACCGTTGGAGAAAGTAATTTATCAGGTAAACATAAATTCTGTTTTTCATAATTACACATACAGTAGGTACTTTATATGGTCCTATAGATAGAGTAGATTAACAAGTTGTATTTCAAGCAACATCAACAATTGTCATTTTCGATGAAATAATGTGGTATGATGTGTAAATATGGTAAAAGATCTAAGGTGCGGTATGTACAAGATAAACCGCGTAGTGAAATCTCCCATATAGGGAGGTATATTATAGGGGGTGATGGTGGTGATGATGATGGGGGGGGGGAGGAGGTGGGAATTTGAATGTAATAAGTGGACTTATATCAAATAAGATGTACACAACAATAGTCATACATACAATAATTATGATGAGAACCCTGAATTGAGAGAAACAATGTGATAAAGCGCTGCATCTTGGCGAGGGGTATATTATTTCGCAATAAAACAGGGCTTTACGTCTGTGGGGAGGACTAGTTGGGCATAAATGGAAGCTATATTCCAGATACTAAAACCTAGAAATTCACTATGAAACCAATAGGAAGTGCCATATAGTACTCGTAATAATTATAAAGGTGAGACGTTGAGCAACTAGATATAAATGCAGGTCCAGCCTGCGCTAGAAGGTGGGACAACCTGAGGCAACTGGAATCAGAGCATAGAAAAGGCTTTAGTTAACAGTATGATTAAAGCACTCCTAGATATATACTCTAGTATAAGTAATCTTACAATCATCTGAGTTCGTCAAGATCACACACCAATTGTAGATATAATAAAGGAGACAAAACTACAATCTTGGTATACAATAAAGAGCTGGAGCATTGCTTATGTGCTACAGGCGGTATTATATTGCAAAGCTATATCCAAAACTATTCTGTGAGGCTGTTTGGTAAATATAACATCCCGCCACCTCGGCCGCTGGCGACAAGAAGTCACGCACACAAATTGCACCCAAGTACAATGAGTATATATACAGTATGAGAGCTTGTAAGTTTGGGGAAGCTATACAGTGAAATATTGAAATTCTGTTAATCTCACGGGGAGTGCAAACATAAGGAGCCTATAGATATGATATAACACAGTATATAAACATTATCATCATCCCAGAAAACAGTCTAGTTAGCATATATAAAACATAGTTGAACGAGTCAGCAGGAAACTTTGATAATTAACATGCCTATTCAAGCTGCAATCAAAAGGTATAACCTTAGCATATTAATTTGAGTAGTCCCAATTTCTATAATACAAGAGTTCTGCTTATGAGGTGAAGAGAAGGATGCAGACCTACATTAACTTGTGTCCATCCTTGGAGCAATAATAACTGAGCAAAGTGAGCTTCTGATAGGGAGCAGATAAGATATAGTAAAAACCAAGAGTGATACAGTCTACTATGCATCTAATAAATATGTTCAGGGCCAAACAATAACAAGGGGTTAAACAGATTAATAAAAGAAGCAGCTATGAAAATCGCAATAACATTTTGTAGACATAGCCCCTCAATATGTAGGAGATTTGTCCATGTCTTGAGTCCTCAATATAGAACTGCTATAGATCCTTAACCAATGCCTCTGAGAATTGTGGTCTCTGAATACTTCTGCTGCAGCCCCTCTTCTCTGCCAACAATATCGTTCATCATGTGAGGCTTAGCAGGCAAGACTAGCAAGGTATGTGGATAAAGGGGACTCACGGTATTTCCGATGTGCTCAGGCTCACCCAAAATCTCCATTAAGACATTTGAATGTACCGCTTGTATATTGGTCAGCCAGCTCCGAGAGTCCCTCCCGGACCGACACCACTATCACTGAAGCGGGGTACTGTGGAGGCAAGGTAGGAGTATATTTTCTGCCCGGCTACCGCCCGCCATCTTTGTGTCAGACTCTGCTGAATTATTGGTGCGCTCTGCGGAGTTACTTCTACCCCATCAGTAGATTTGACCGCTACTAAGTCCAACGGGTACTCTCCCTCCTCAAGCGTACCGCATCTCTGAACGGTGTGGTTGGTAGGCAGGCTATTATGGGTTTTATCAGCGGGGGTCCTGATCACAAACGCCTCCAAAAGCCGGAAGGAGGCCTCTATAAAGCCAAGGGCTGTTATTTCCCAATCTACCACGGCTGCCATGTCACTCGAAGGGGTATTAAAACAATAGTTAAGATCACTGTAAAGGTAGCGTTTACCCACATCAAAGAGTAGATTAGGTGTAGAAAGTGAGCCTCTTCAATCAAAGATAATAGGCTTATTGTAACTTGTTCACTGGAAAGCCACGTGGTGCGATTAAAAGACACTGAAATATGCTGGCAGGCTGTCTGACCCCATCTAGACAATCCCTTATGTAGAGAGCATGCAGAGGTGATCCAAAAAAGCTGTGCTAATATTTATTAAAGCATAGTTTTGCCTTAATCTTCTGAATTAAGAGCCGGAGCTCCTGTAATGTGCAACTGATCCTGTAGGCAGTTGGCTCCGCCCCCCCATGCAGTGATACTTTCAATGTGTTCGTAGCTCTCCCCTGTTTTGGAAGTGGGTTACCTCTATCCTCAAATTTGCCCCGCTCTCCTGGCATCCCCTCCGCCCTAGATGTGCTGTATCCTCTGATGGATGCACTAGCCCATATCCCGGCTCACAGCACTGTTGCTTCCATTTGTCTCACTAATGCTTTAGATACAGTCTCCAAATACCAAAGGTAAGTATTTTAACAAAACAAGTGAAATGTAAAGTTTAATGAATGAATGTGCCCCTGTTTTTAATAGGGTTTTTAAAAACCGGGCACTGATTCATCAAACTTAATATTCACTTTAAAGCTCTGTTTCTTACAGTCATGCTTACTGGATGTGATGGATAGGGTTAATTTCTGTATTTTGAAACCGTATGTTAAATCCGGATGTATTGCATAGACCTGTAGCATGATGGTAGGAGCAAACTAAAGGCCCTCATAGGTTTTTCGTTTTTTTTTTTTTTTCCCATGAATTTAGCTAATATTTTTTAAAAGCTTTCTAAAGATTGTAACCTTAATATTTAAATGTAAAGAAATGTTCAGAATTCTTTATTTCCAACAAGATCTGTTACTAAGTCTGGACTGGGCAATTTTAATATCCCTTCATTGAAGTTTTTAAAGGGCAAAGCCAATGGATTGAAACATCTATAAAGTGGGTGTGCTGCAAAATACTCTAAATCATTATTACACATTTCTTTATTTAATGAGCTGTCTGCTTATACGTTATATACATATATTTTCCTGTTCTATAGGCACCTTTACTCTAGAATTATACCACGAAAAGGGAAATCTGATCTATGCAACATATTGCAAAAAAGCCTTTAATCCCTCTTTCATGTGTTGCATGCAACATTTGTAAAAAGCAAAGTCATGCTACAGTTCAAGTTTTACAACACTGTTTTAAGAAGTCATCCATCAGTCCCCTTATAACTGTCCTTTTTATTACAAACATACCTATGTATTTTACTTATATTAATCATACAACAATGGGAGCAGTGTGGTCACAATCATATAGAAAGCACACAAAAAACAATCTTCAGCGAGTACCTTGTAGTAAAATATTGTTGTTTTTAACCTGCAGGAGTTTGTGCTTGAGGGAATTGTATGCTTGATGGACTGACATGCTTCTTCTGTACTTGTGGTCTCTGAACTGGACAGCTGCAGCCACATAAGGTGCTGTGCCCCCGCAAAGCCTGAATGAGCGACATGATCACCCAGACACTGCAACAGCAATCCGTGCACTGCCATCTGTTTCACTAGCACTAACCCATCCCCACCCTGTCATTACAATTTGTGAAGTTTACTTGTAGTCAAGAACAGCTAGCGACCCTTTTTATTTTTTTTAATTGTTCTAAGCCAGAGAGTGATTTGTCCTCCTCAAATTATTACCTATTTTAAAACTACATGGAAAGTTATCGGCTTCTTGACGTTTTCCCTTCTTAATGTTCATTGTCTTTATGTTGTGTGACAGTAGGGCTAAAGGAAAGTGCAGTGTTTGTTACTCAATTGTGCATTCCAATAAAAAAAAAAAAGTTAACACAGGTAACATTATTGTGTTTAGATGTGTTTGGCCAAAGGCACCGTGGTTTGTTCCTACTTAGATGTGTTTTCCTATCTCTGGCAGCTACAGACATTTTTCATCAGTACTCTGGAAAGTTGTGTGGTGTATACATAAGGAAGTGTGTGCTATTTCTCTATATCTTACACAGATTTCTCATCAATACTGTACCCTCATGCACTGAGTATGCAGAGATGGCACCTGTTCCTTCAGAGCAAGTAGCTGGTGCAATTGTCAGGATATCTGTTAGAACAAGGGAGGGTTAATCATTGTGAGTGTGCTGTAAAATAGATATTCTGAAAATTGTGTGAATATTAAGTTTGACACTGGACAGAAAAAATTGTATCACTCGATGCAAGAAAAAAAAGTGACACCATCTCTGTCATCAGTTTTCTGTATAAGAGACCGAGTCTTGGTTTGGATTTGTATTCTAGCTTCATGTCACCACATGACAAGTTATAAATTTAGTTTGTAGCAACAAAAAGCTGTATATTTTTAGTTCAGGGCATATTGCAGTCAAGGATTTAAATAACTGCTGTGTGACGTGCAGTCTTTATTTGAATTCTTGATTGCAGATACAACATTTGTTAGAGATTTAACCCGTGGATTGCCTCTAAACACACAGCAGTGATTTAACCTTTTGTACCTCTAAGTGCTTTAGTCAGCATTGGATGCTATGTTACACTTTAGGAAATTTATGAATACGAAACTCAAATGTTTTCTTTCATGATTCGGATATAGCATGACATTTATAAAGCAAATGTATTAATTACTCGTATAAATTTGTCTTCTTTTAACACAAAGGATATCGCTTGCTGATTGGTGGATAAATGTAGCCACCAATCAGCAAGTGCTACCCAGGTGCTGAACTTAAAATGTACTGGCTCCTAAGCTTTTTTTTTTTTTTTTTTTTTTTTTTTACAATTTTAAGCAACTTTCTAATTTACTCCTATTAACAATTTTTCTTTGTTCTCTTGTTATCTTTATTTTAAAAGCAGGAAAGTAAAGCATATATATATATATATATATATATATATATATATATATATATATACATATATTAGGCACCAGCATATTTATTTTGTTTGTGTTAAATATGGTTTTACTGTATTGTTTTTTTTCTTTTAACAGACAAATGTTATATACTCTCTTTGATTGATCTTTCCAACTATTACTTCATTCTACACTATTTATTGCTCTTCATGTCGTTCTACTGAATTATCTGGATCACTTCATGTATGATTTTATGTTAACCCCTCTATTTTAAGTTATGATTTGTATATTCCATAAAACTGACCCATATTGTTAGTGCCCTTTTCTTACAAAACATTATCCTAGAGGATAGCCCAATAAAAAGGTATGGTACTGATTTTGCATTGAATTACTGGACTAGCATTGCTATTCCAATGTGTGAACCAATTCTGTATAGCTGGAGACGCACATATTTATGTCTACTGGAAACATGGATTCTATGAATAAACTGATATTCAGGCTGCCAAATCATGGCTTATCAATAGATAAAAGGGATGATATTTTACCTCATAATTTCTTCAGCTCACCAGAGTAAGTGCTCTGTGAACAGTTATACTTAAGGTGTTGTCCAACAGCAAGTTAAAAAAACGTTCCTTAACCCCTTCCTGCCAGGACAAAGTTCCGATGTAAACAAATAAGTAAAAATTGAAATCACGCGATCGCTCATGCGATTGCATGATTTCAATGATGAGATCGGGTCGAGGGGCGCCTATGATGCTAGGCACACCCTCCAGCCTGTGATCCCATTTAGGAAGCGGGTATGGCTTCAGGACAGCCAAACGCTGAGTCAAGCGCAGTTAGGACGGCAACGGCAGGAAAGGATTAAACTGAATAGAAAAGCAACATGAATGTGCCTGCACATGCCAAATGCACACTCCCTTGCAAGTCCTGGTAGTAGCATTCTGATTGGCTGCTTAAGGGCTCTTTACAGTGAAGTGTGAATACTTTTTGAGGTAAATATCTTCCTTTTTTACATAGAGATGTGCAGGTGATATTTTCTAGTCAGCTTTTTACAGCTATACTGCATCACTTTCAAGTGCTTCAACATTTGGGTATTATGGCCCTTTAAAATTTGAACCTTTATGGTTTAGACACAGTGTGCAATTTTAAACAACTTTCAAATGTACAATTACGATGAAATGTACTTTCTTTTTTGTTTTCTTGGTTAGTAGTGTGCAAATGTCGGAAGCACTATATGACAGGAGTGCTTTCAAATATTCTTAATATGTTGTTGCAAACCCTATTTATTTGTGAACAACTCATCCTTATGAACAGACTGCAAATTGTCTCATAAGAACAACCCTGAAAGCTCTAATGGTGGGCCTAGAAACAACTACACAGCACAAAAACTAGATTTATATTTACACATTTCTATTTTTTAACAAACAAAACTTAAAGATGAAAATATCACTAAAATAGTATTTTTAAAACGTTTAAGTGCTTTGTTATTAAACCCCTTGTCTACAAGATAGAGACAAGCAGCATTTCATTTGGCAGTTTCCGGTGTAACTTCCAAGTAAATAAAAGATAAACTTGTTAAAATGTGAGGAAAAATCTTGGTTATCCTTTCACATTCAGGAATTATTTGTGTTAGACCATAGTAGGAGACCATATTTTAAATGTTTTCCAGTATACAGGATGGCAAACAACATATTCAGCAGCCACTAATCTTTTGCAGAAGCCTGTCTTAGGCCTCTACATGAATATTCTGAGGCATTTATAAAGTCAAGAAATACCCTTCATCTAAAAATGTATAGTCACATGGTACATTAAAAAAAAACATGCAACACGGTAATGTTATACACATCAGCATTAGCATTGCTGTTTTTGAAGAATCCCTTCATTAATCATTTGAATTAAAACGTTCATATACCAAATATATGGTAAGGTCCATACATAAGTATATTACAGTTGGGTTCTCTATTGCTTTAGATTAGAATATAATATTAATTTAGAATAGAACATATTCCTAGTATAATAGGAACAAGTACTAGAGGAAATCATATTATGACGGATTTTTTTTTTTTTACAAATATATCCCCTTTTTGTTCATTGGTCATTGCAGATACACTATTCTCATCTCTGGTGTCTCATTGGTGGAGGTGGCGGTGGTGGAGATGGTGGTTCTTGGCGTCTTCCACACAACCTGCTAGGGTAAATGCGTTCTATAAACACAAATATCTCTGGGGGTTGTACATCTTCCAATGTATGAAAGGAAAATTTAGATTCAAAATCATCTTTTTGGTTTCCGATTCCCTTCCTGTGGGGGGTCTCTCTGATGTTGGCCCTTGAATCCGTGATGAGGAAGAGGGATGGTTTGGGGTGATGAATTACGTCTCTGGTTGTTGGACAGTTCTGTATTCGGTGACCTTGGAGGAGGAGCAGGAGGAGGCACTGCATTTCTCCTTAATCTTCCAGGTATAGGAGGAGGGGATGGTTGAGGTTTTGATGGATGTGTTCTGCTCTGTTCCAAAATATAATTTGGAGGTAGTGGAAATGGCTCAGATAATCTTCGTTTATCAAATAACGACATAGATGGAAGAGGTGGGGGAGGAGGAGGCAAAATATTATTTTTTTAAAGGGTATTCGTCATATTGCTCAAATGCACTTTCTTGATCTTCATGATTTACAAAAGGAGGAGGAAGAAGATCGTTGGCATATACCATATCTTCATTTGGTGGAGGAGAAGGGTTTAAGAATTCTGATTTTCTTCCATGAAATCCAGGATGAAGAAGAAGTGCAGATGGTGCTGGATTCAAAGTATGAGAAGTATCTTGATTCCTTGATGGTTTCTCCTCTTGAGGAAGTGGAGGTGGTATTGGTGGAGGATTTGGCAATGCATTTTTTGCTGACCTTTCTTTAAATGGTGGCCCAGCTGAAGATGGCTGCATATGCAGTTGAGGTTTACTGCCAGTTGGTGGAACTGGAGGTGGTGGACGATATGAAGTACCAAGAATGTTTGGTCTTGGTGGGGGAGTTCTCAATGCACAGGTGGATGACAAATAATTATTTGCTGGTTTAGGTGGATCGGGAGCACAGGAACTTTCAGAATATTTTCTATTATTGCTTTTTGTTCTTGCGGTTTTGGAGAACTTGCTCTTGGTCCTGAAGCCTGGACAGCAATTTTAGTTCCTGGAGTATCTCTTTGGCCCATTGGTTTAAGTGCAGGAAATCCTCCGGCAAATAACCCTCCTGGGGTAGGTAACCCTGAAGCTTTGACATTTTCTGAGTTTTTTTTTAGCATTTTGAATTTGAGGCGCACTTCGATCATTGGTCTGTGCTACTTTTTTCAAACGTGCCCCTTTTTCAATGTCAGAAAGCAAAGCTGAACGGCCTGATAATTCTTGTTTTGGTTTTACAGGAGCTGATCTACCCTGGGTTGGTGCAGGTGGGCCACAAAATGGTGGAGGTGGTGCAGGTGGGGGTGGAGGGGGAGGAGCCGACATAGCTCAGGTATCAAATCACTTTTACCGCTGTCCAGGACCTGGTGTCCCCTGCAAAGTCTCGCCTTGTTCCTGCAAACAGTGTATTCCAACTTGCTCTTCTAGACGAACTACACAGCTCCTGCCTGCCTGTGCTTTCTCTGGGCGGTCTGGCTCCTAAGCTTTTATTCCTGCTTTTTCAAATAAAGATTTCAAGAGAACGAAGAAAAACATGATAATAGGAACAAATTAGTTACTTAAAGTGAATCTAAACTTTGAGGAATGTGTGGCCGTTTTTTAATAAACCTATTAAAAACAGGGGCACTATCATTCATCAAAGATTACATTTCAGCCTTTTTGTTAAAATACTTACCTTTTCTTCATGAAGCCGACCAGCAATTCCCCCGCTAGTCTCATCTTACGTCAGAAATGAAGAATACGGCTTCTCCCCCCCCCCCCCCGAGCAAACATTGCCTGAGGCCATGCTGTAATTGCAGGAAGCCATATTCTTCATTTCTGACCTATGAACGGACGAGCGGCAGGCGGGGGGATTGCTGGTCCGGCTTCATGAAGAAAAGGTAAGTATTTTAACAAAACGGCTAAAATGTAAACTTTGATGAATGAAAGTGCCCCTGTTTTCTCCAACATAGGTGTGTCCGGTCCACGGCGT
This sequence comes from Bombina bombina, assembly GCF_027579735.1. Classification (NCBI taxonomy): domain Eukaryota; kingdom Metazoa; phylum Chordata; class Amphibia; order Anura; family Bombinatoridae; genus Bombina; species Bombina bombina. Next base: position 309,634,901 of record NC_069503.1, read on the forward strand.
CATCCTTACTTGTGGGATATTCTCTTCCCCAACAGGAAATGGCAAAGAGCCCAGCAAAGCTGGTCACATGATCCCTCCTAGGCTCCGCCTACCCCAGTCATTCTCTTTGCCGTTGTACAGGCAACATCTCCACGGAGATGGCTTAGAGTTTTTTAGTGTTTAACTGTAGTTTTTATTATTCAATCAAGAGTTTGTTATTTTGAAATAGTGCTGGTATGTACTATTTACTCAGAAACAGAAAAGAGATGAAGATTTCTGTTTGTATGAGGAAAATGATTTTAGCAACCGTCACTAAAATCCATGGCTGTTCCACACAGGACTGTTGAGAGCAATTAACTTCAGTTGGGGGAACAGTGAGCAGTCTCTTGCTGCTTGAGGTATGGCACATTCTAACAAGACGATGTAATGCTGGAAGCTGTCATTTTCCCTATGGGATCCGGTAAGCCATGTTTATTAAGATCGTAAATAAGGGCTTTACAAGGGCTTATTAAGACTGTAGACTTTTTCTGGGCTAAATCGATTCATTATTAACACATATTTAGCCTTGAGGAATCCATTTATTCTGGGTATTTTGATATAATAATATCGGCAGGCACTGTTTTAGACACCTTATTCTTTAGGGGCTTTCCCAAATCATAGGCAGAGCCTCATTTTCGCGCCGGTGTTGCGCACTTGTTTTTGAGAGGCATGACATGCAGTCGCATGTGAGAGGAGCTCTGATACTTAGAAAAGACTTTCTGAAGGCGTCATTTGGTATCGTATTCCCCTTTGGGCTTGGTTGGGTCTCAGCAAAGCAGATACCAGGGACTGTAAAGGGGTTAAAGTTAAAAACGGCTCCGGTTCCGTTATTTTAAGGGTTAAAGCTTCCAAATTTGGTGTGCAATACTTTGAAGGCTTTAAGACACTGTGGTGAAAATTTGGTGAATTTTGAACAATTCCTTCATGTTTTTTCGCAATTGCAGTAATAAAGTGTGTTCAGTTTAAAATTTAAAGTGACAGTAACGGTTTTATTTTAAAACGTTTTTTGTACTTTGTTATCAAGTTTATGCCTGTTTAACATGTCTGAAATACCAGATAGACTGTGTTCTGAATGTGGGGAAGCCAGAGTTCCTTCTCATTTAAATAAATGTGATTTATGTGACAATGACAATGATGCCCAAGATGATTCCTCAAGTGAGGGGAGTAAGCATGGTACTGCATCATTCCCTCCTTCGTCTACACGAGTCTTGCCCACTCAGGAGGCCCCTAGTACATCTAGCGCGCCAATACTCCTTACTATGCAACAATTAACGGCTGTAATGGATAATTCTGTCAAAAACATTTTAGCCAAAATGAACACTTATCAGCGTAAGCGCGACTGCTCTGTTTTAGATACTGAAGAGCATGACGACGCTGATAATAATGGTTCTGAAGGGCCCCTAACCCAGTCTGATGGGGCCAGGGAGGTTTTGTCTGAGGGAGAAATTACTGATTCTGGGAACATTTCTCAACAAGCTGAACCTGATGTGATTACGTTTAAATTCAAGTTGGAACATCTCCGCATTCTGCTTAAGGAGGTATTATCCACTCTGGATGATTGTGACAAGTTGGTCATCCCAGAGAAACTATGTAAAATGGACAAGTTCCTAGAGGTCCCGGGGCTCCCAGAAGCTTTTCCTATACCCAAGCGGGTGGCGGACATTGTTAATAAAGAATGGGAAAGGCCCGGTATTCCTTTCGTCCCTCCCCCCATATTTAAAAAATTGTTTCCTATGGTCGACCCCAGAAAGGACTTATGGCAGACAGTCCCCAAGGTCGAGGGAGCGGTTTCCACTTTAAACAAACGCACCACTATACCCATAGAGGATAGTTGTGCTTTCAAAGATCCTATGGATAAAAAATTAGAAGGTTTACTTAAAAGGATGTTTGTTCAGCAGGGTTACCTTCTACAACCAATTTCATGCATTGTCCCTGTAGCTACAGCCGCATGTTTCTGGTTCGATGAGCTGATAAAGGCGGTCGATAGTGATTCTCCTCCTTATGAGGAGATTATGGACAGAATCAATGCTCTCAAATTGGCTAATTCTTTCACCCTAGACGCCACTTTGCAATTGGCTAGGTTAGCGGCTAAGAATTCTGGGTTTGCTATTGTGGCGCGCAGAGCGCTTTGGTTGAAATCTTGGTCAGCTGATGCGTCTTCCAAGAACAAGCTACTTAACATTCCTTTCAAGGGGAAAACGCTGTTTGGCCCCGACTTGAAAGAGATTATCTCTGATATCACTGGGGGTAAGGGCCACGCCCTTCCTCAGGATCGGCCTTTCAAGGCAAAAAATAAACCTAATTTTCGTCCCTTTCGTAGAAATGGACCAGCCCAAAGTGCTACGTCCTCTAAGCAAGAGGGTAATACTTCTCAAGCCAAGCCAGCTTGGAGACCAATGCAAGGCTGGAACAAGGGAAAGCAGGCCAAGAAACCTGCCACTGCTACCAAGACAGCATGAAATGTTGGCCCCCGATCCGGGACCGGATCTGGTGGGGGGCAGACTCTCTCTCTTCGCTCAGGCTTGGGCAAGAGATGTTCTGGATCCTTGGGCGCTAGAAATAGTCTCCCAAGGTTATCTTCTGGAATTCAAGGGGCTTCCCCCAAGGGGGAGGTTCCACAGGTCTCAGTTGTCTTCAGACCACATAAAAAGACAGGCATTCTTACATTGTGTAGAAGACCTGTTAAAAATGGGAGTGATTCATCCTGTTCCATTAAGAGAACAAGGGATGGGGTTCTACTCCAATCTGTTCATAGTTCCCAAAAAAGAGGGAACGTTCAGACCAATCTTAGATCTCAAGATCTTAAACAAGTTTCTCAAGGTTCCATCGTTCAAGATGGAAACCATTCGAACTATTCTTCCTTCCATCCAGGAAGGTCAATTCATGACCACAGTGGATTTAAAGGATGCGTATCTACATATTCCTATCCACAAGGAACATCATCGGTTCCTAAGGTTCGCATTCCTGGACAAGCATTACCAGTTCGTGGCGCTTCCTTTCGGATTAGCCACTGCTCCAAGGATTTTCACAAAGGTACTAGGGTCCCTTCTAGCTGTGCTAAGACCAAGGGGCATTGCTGTAGTACCTTACTTGGACGACATTCTGATTCAAGCGTCGTCCCTTCCTCAAGCAAAGGCTCACACGGACATTGTCCTGGCCTTTCTCAGATCTCACGGATGGAAAGTGAACGTGGAAAAGAGTTCTCTATCTCCGTCAACAAGGGTTCCCTTCTTGGGAACAATAATAGACTCCTTAGAAATGAGGATTTTTCTGACAGAGGCCAGAAAAACAAAACTTCTAGACTCTTGTCGGATACTTCATTCCGTTCCTCTTCCTTCCATAGCGCAGTGCGTGGAAGTGATCGGTTTGATGGTAGCGGCAATGGACATAGTTCCTTTTGCGCGCATTCATCTAAGACCATTACAACTGTGCATGCTCAGTCAGTGGAATGGGGACTATACAGACTTGTCTCCGAAGATACAAGTAAATCAGAGGACCAGAGACTCACTCCGTTGGTGGCTGTCCCTGGACAACCTGTCACAAGGGATGACATTCCGCAGACCGGAGTGGGTCATCGTCACGACCGACGCCAGTCTGATGGGCTGGGGCGCGGTCTGGGGATCCCTGAAAGCTCAGAGTCTTTGGTCTCGGGAAGAATCTCTTCTACCGATAAATATTCTGGAACTGAGAGCGATATTCAATGCTCTCAAGGCTTGGCCTCAGCTAGCGAGGGCCAAGTTCATACGGTTTCAATCAGACAACATGACAACTGTTGCGTACATCAACCATCAGGGGGGAACAAGGAGTTCCCTAGCGATGGAAGAAGTGACCAAAATCATTCTATGGGCGGAGTCTCACTCCTGCCACCTGTCTGCTATCCACATCCCAGGAGTGGAAAATTGGGAAGCGGATTTTCTGAGTCGTCAGACATTGCATCCGGGGGAGTGGGAACTCCATCCGGAAATCTTTGCCCAAGTCACTCAGCTGTGGGGCATTCCAGACATGGATCTGATGGCCTCTCGTCAGAACTTCAAAGTTCCTTGCTACGGGTCCAGATCCAGGGATCCCAAGGCGTCTCTAGTGGATGCACTAGTAGCACCTTGGACCTTCAAACTAGCTTATGTGTTCCCGCCGTTTCCTCTCATCCCCAGGCTGGTAGCCAGGATCAATCAGGAGAGGGCGTCGGTGATCTTGATAGCTCCTGCGTGGCCACGCAGGACTTGGTATGCAGATCTGGTGAATATGTCATCGGCTCCACCTTGGAAGCTACCTTTGAGACGAGACCTTCTTGTTCAGGGTCCGTTCGAACATCCGAATCTGGTTTCACTCCAGCTGACTGCTTGGAGATTGAACGCTTGATCTTATCGAAGCGAGGGTTCTCAGATTCTGTTATCAATACTCTTGTTCAGGCCAGAAAGCCTGTTACTAGAAAGATTTACCACAAAATTTGGAAAAAATATATCTGTTGGTGTGAATCTAAAGGATTCCCTTGGGACAAGGTTAAGATTCCTAAGATTCTATCCTTCCTTCAAGAAGGATTGGAAAAAGGATTATCTGCTAGTTCCCTGAAGGGACAGATTTCTGCCTTGTCTGTGTTACTTCACAAAAAGCTGGCAGCTGTGCCAGATGTTCAAGCCTTTGTTCAGGCTCTGGTTAGAATTAAGCCTGTTTACAAACCTTTGACTCCTCCTTGGAGTCTCAACTTAGTTCTTTCAGTTCTTCAGGGGGCTCCGTTTGAACCCTTACATTCCGTTGATATTAAGTTATTATCTTGGAAAGTTTTGTTTTTAGTTGCAATTTCTTCTGCTAGAAGAGTTTCAGAATTGTCTGCTCTGCAGTGTTCTCCTCCTTATCTGGTGTTCCATGCAGATAAGGTGGTTTTACGTACTAAACCTGGTTTTCTTCCAAAAGTTGTTTCTAACAAAAACATTAACCAGGAGATTATCGTACATTCTCTGTGTCCGAAACCAGTTTCAAAGAAGGAACGTTTGTTGCACAATTTGGATGTTGTTCGCGCTCTAAAATTCTATTTAGATGCTACAAAGGATTTTAGACAAACATCTTCCTTGTTTGTTGTTTATTCCGGTAAAAGGAGAGGTCAAAAAGCAACTTCTACCTCTCTCTCTTTTTGGATTAAAAGCATCATCAGATTGGCTTACGAGACTGCCGGACGGCAGCCTCCCGAAAGAATCACGGCTCATTCCACTAGGGCTGTGGCTTCCACATGGGCCTTCAAGAACGAGGCTTCTGTTGATCAGATATGTAGGGCAGCGACTTGGTCTTCACTGCACACTTTTACAAAATTTTACAAGTTTGATACTTTTGCTTCTTCTGAGGCTATTTTTGGGAGAAAGGTTTTGCAAGCCGTGGTGCCTTCCATTTAGGTGACCTGATTTGCTCCCTCCCTTCATCCGTGTCCTAAAGCTTTGGTATTGGTTCCCACAAGTAAGGATGACGCCGTGGACCGGACACACCTATGTTGGAGAAAACAGAATTTATGTTTACCTGATAAATTACTTTCTCCAACGGTGTGTCCGGTCCACGGCCCGCCCTGGTTTTTTTAATCAGGTCTGATAATTTATTTTCTTTAACTACAGTCACCACGGTACCATATGGTTTCTCCTATGCTAATATTCCTCCTTAACGTCGGTCGAATGACTGGGGTAGGCGGAGCCTAGGAGGGATCATGTGACCAGCAGTGCTGGGCTCTTTGCCATTTCCTGTTGGGGAAGAGAATATCCCACAAGTAAGGATGACGCCGTGGACCGGACACACCGTTGGAGAAAGTAATTTATCAGGTAAACATAAATTCTGTTTTTAATAGGATTTTTAAAAAACGGGCACACATTCCTCAAAGTTTACATTAACTTTAAAAATTGCATGCTCTATATGAATCATAAAAGATAACATTTGGGGATAGTACATGTAGCCACCAATCAGCAAGCGCAACTCAGGTGCTGAACCCAAAATGGGCAGGCTTCTAAGCTTATATACTTGCTTTTCAAATAAAGATAGCAAGAGAACGAAGAAAAAATGATTATAGGAGTAAATTAGAAAGTTGCTTTAAATTGCCTGCTATCTGAATCCTAAAAGAAAAACTTTGGAACAGTGTGGTACACCTCTCTCTGCCATATGGAGAGGAGTCAGTCAGACAGAAGTTTCTTGTGGCTATGCATCGCATACGGAAGAGGTGCTGCTGTGAACCTCACACCTCTTCCTTCCCAAAGAGAGCAGAGACAAGGCATTTTACCAAGTCCAGGGCCTATTGCCTAGATGTCCTGGTGGCTTGTATTTCCACTGTAGTTGTTAAGAGGAAAGATAATTTAAAATGAAAACGTTCATGATTTACATAAAGCATGCAATGTTAAACAATTTTAACAATAACTTCAATTGTCAGTTTGTTCTCTTGGTATCATTTGTTGGAGATTAGGCTCAGGAGTAGCAATGCATTACTGGAAGCAAGCCAAGCACATATGGTGAGGCATCTATGTGCAATCACCAACCAGCTCCCAGCAGTGCCTACTTAGCAGCTATGTCCTTTAACAAAGGATACTAAGCAAATTAGATAACAGAAGCAAATTTTGTTTATAATTGCATGATATATTTAAATAATTTAAAGTTTAATCTTATCTTTACTGTCCTTTTTAAAGTTTACAATTGTGATATAGTCTTTAGTTTTTTTCTGCCCTGCACTATTCTCTTTTTTGAAAACTAAACTGTTTTGGTGCCATAGTTCTCTGGCTTCTGTGCATCACAAATAAGGATTTTTCTATTTTCTATAAATTTTTGTGTAGGGAAAAGACTAGTTATAACCATCCTAGCTAGTTTCCGCTCGTGAAATGGACATTAGAGTGGGCTTAATGAATGCATTACATATGGAGTCTTATCCTGTTAGTATGACTTAGATTTAACCGAGCACAGGATATATATACATTTCTTAGCAATGCTGGATATAAATATGGGATAAATGGAGGTTTCATATATATATTTTTTTTTCTTAGGAATGTTAGGATCATGCCTAGAATAGGACTTTAGCAGTGATAAACTTAACGGGATATGGAACCCAATTTTGTTTCTTTAATGATTTAGATAGGTTCTAATTTACTTCTATTAGGAAATTATCTTTGTTCTTGTGTTCTTTTTTTTGAAGAGACATTTTGATAGGTAGTGTGCACATGTCCGACACACTACATAACAGGAAATAGTGCTAAGTGCAATGCAGAAAAACTCCAGAACGGCTCCTTCAGTGGGTAAAACAGGTGGGGTCTTTATTTGATCAGTTTAAAAATATATAATACACAAAAGCACAGCGTATGAGCAAAAGAGAAGGTGCAAAATTCTTATCCATTAAAACAAACGCATGCTACGACCGAGGGGCCGTATGACGTTACTGACACGTTTAGGGTTTTCCCTGTAATCCTAGAAAATAGTGCTGCCATCTAGTGTTCTTGCTAATGTATAACATTGTTGCAAAACTGCTACCATATAGTGTCGAAGACACAGGCACTCTCCTCCACTTACATTCCTGCTTTTCAACAAAGAAAACAGACATTTGATAAAAGAAGTAAACTAGAAAGTTGTTTAAAATTTAATGTTCTTTCTTAAAGGGATAGTAAACCCATTTTTTCTTTCATGATTAAGATAGAGCATGCAATTTTAAGCAACTTTCTAATTTACTCCTGTTATCAAGATAACGAAGAAAAATTGATATCTTTGTTTGAAAAAGCAGGAATAAAAGCTTTGGTGCCGGTCCATTTTAGGTCTAGGTCCTCGGTTGGCCTTGCTGATTGGATGGCTAAATATAGCCACCAATTATCAAGCCCTATCCAGGGTTCTGAACCAAAAATAGGCCGGCTACATAGCTTTCATTCCTGTTTTTTCAAATAAAGATATCAAGATAACGAAGAAAAATTGATAACAGGAGTAAATTAGAAAGTTGCTTAAAATTGCATGCTCTATCTGAATCGTGAATGAAAATATTGGGATTTACTATCCCTTTAAGCAAGAAAGAAAAAATTTGCATTTTTATGTCCCTTTAACAATATGCCTTGTAATGGTCATCCTGGTGTCAAATAAGCAAGGGGTGTATGTATGGGGCAGCAGATTTATTAGTAGTTGAGAAGTACAAACTATATTTCTCCAACATAGGTGTGTCCGGTCCACGGCGTCATCCTTACTTGTGGGATATTCTCTTCCCCAACAGGAAATGGCAAAGAGCCCAGCAAAGCTGGTCACATGATCCCTCCTAGGCTCCGCCTACCCCAGTCATTCTCTTTGCCGTTGTACAGGCAACATCTCCACGGAGATGGCTTAGAGTTTTTTAGTTTTTAACTGTAGTTTTTATTATTCAATCAAGAGTTTGTTATTTTAAAATAGTGCTGGTATGTACTATTTACTCAGAAACAGAAAAGAGATGAAGATTTCTGTTTGTATGAGGAAAATGATTTTAGCAACCGTTACTAAAATCCATGGCTGTTCCACACAGGACTGTTGAGAGGAATTAACTTCAGTTGGGGGAACAGTGAGCAGTCTCTTGCTGCTTGAGGTATGACACATTCTAACAAGACGATGTAATGCTGGAAGCTGTCATTTTCCCTATGGGATCCGGTAAGCCATGTTTATTAAGATTGTAAATAAGGGCTTCACAAGGGCTTATTAAGACTGTAGACTTTTTCTGGGCTAAATCGATTCATTATTAACACATATTTAGCCTTGAGGAATCATTTAATCTGGGTATTTTGATAAGTTTATATCGGCAGGCACTTTTTTAGACACCTTTCTCTTTAGGGGCTTTCACAAATCATAGGCAGAGCCTCATTTTCGCGCCGGTGTTGCGCACTTGTTTTTGAGAGGCATGACATGCAGTCGCATGTGTGAGGAGCTCTGATACATAGAAAAGACTTTCTGAAGGCGTCATTTGGTATCGTATTCCCCTTTGGGCTTGGTTGGGTCTCAGCAAAGCAGACACCAGGGACTGTAAAGGGGTTAAAGTTAAAAACGGCTCCGGTTCCGTTATTTTAAGGGTTAAAGCTTCCAAATTTGGGGTGCAATACTTTTAAGGCTTTAAGACACTGTGGTGAAATTTTGGTGAATTTTGAGCAATTCCTTCATATTTTTTCGCAATTGCAGTAATAAAGTGTGTTCAGTTTAAAATTTAAAGTGACAGTAACGGTTTTATTTTAAAACGTTTTTTGTACTTTGTTATCAAGTTTATGCCTGTTTAACATGTCTGAACTACCAGATAGACTGTGTTCTGAATGTGGGGAAGCCAGAGTTCCTTCTCATTTAAATAAATGTGATTTATGTGACAATAACAATGATGCCCAAGATGATTCCTCAAGTGAGGGGAGTAAGCATGGTACTGCATCATTCCCTCCTTCGTCTACACGAGTCTTGCCCACTCAGGAGGCCCCTAGTACATCTAGCGCGCCAATACTCCTTACTATGCAACAATTAACGGCTGTAATGGATAATTCTGTCAAAAACATTTTAGCCAAAATGAACACTTATCAGCGTAAGCGCGACTGCTCTGTTTTAGATACTGAAGAGCATGACGACGCTGATATTAATGGTTCTGAAGGGCCCCTAAACCAGTCTGATGGGGCCAGGGAGGTTTTGTCTGAGGGAGAAATTACTGATTCAGGGAACATTTCTCAACAAGCTGAACCTGATGTGATTACGTTTAAATTTAAGTTGGAACATCTCCGCATTCTGCTTAAGGAGGTATTATCCACTCTGGATGATTGTGACAAGTTGGTCATCCCAGAGAAACTATGTAAAATGGACAAGTTCCTAGAGGTCCCGGGGCTCCCAGAAGCTTTTCCTATACCCAAGCGGGTGGCGGACATTGTAAATAAAGAATGGGAAAGGCCCGGTATTCCTTTCGTCCCTCCCCCCATATTTAAAAAATTGTTTCCTATGGTCGACCCCAGAAAGGACTTATGGCAGACAGTCCCCAAGGTCGAGGGAGCGGTTTCCACTTTAAACAAACGCACCACTATACCCATAGAAGATAGTTGTGCTTTCAAAGATCCTATGGATAAAAAATTAGAAGGTTTACTTAAAAAGATGTTTGTTCAGCAGGGTTACCTTCTACAACCAATTTCATGCATTGTCCCTGTCACTACAGCCGCGTGTTTCTGGTTCGATGAGCTGGTAAAGGCGGTCGATAGTGATTCTCCTCCTTATGAGGAGATTATGGACAGAATCAATGCTCTCAAATTGGCTAATTCTTTCACCCTAGACGCCACTTTGCAATTGGCTAGGTTAGCGGCTAAGAATTCTGGGTTTGCTATTGTGGCGCGCAGAGCGCTTTGGTTGAAATCTTGGTCAGCTGATGCGTCTTCCAAGAACAAGCTACTTAACATTCCTTTCAAGGGGAAAACGCTGTTTGGCCCTGACTTGAAAGAGATTATCTCTGATATCACTGGGGGTAAGGGCCATGCCCTTCCTCAGGATCGGCCTTTCAAGGCCAAAAATAAACCTAATTTTCGTCCCTTTCGTAGAAACGGACCAGCCCAAAGTGCTACGTCCTCTAAGCAAGAGGGTAATACTTCTCAAGCCAAGCCAGTTTGGAGACCAATGCAAGGCTGGAACAAGGGAAAGCAGGCCAAGAAACCTGCCGCTGCTACCAAGACAGCATGAAATGTTGGCCCCCGATCCGGGACCGGATCTGGTGGGGGGCAGACTCTCTCTCTTCGCTCGGGCTTGGGCAAGAGATGTTCTGGATCCTTGGGCGCTAGAAATAGTCTCCCAAGGTTATCTTCTGGAATTCAAGGGGCTTCCCCCAAGGGGGAGGTTCCACAGGTCTCAGTTGTCTTCAGACCACATAAAAAGACAGGCATTCTTACGTTGTGTAGAAGACCTGTTAAAAATGGGAGTGATTCATCCTGTTCCATTAGGAGAACAAGGGATGGGGTTCTACTCCAATCTGTTCATAGTTCCCAAAAAAGAGGGAACGTTCAGACCAATCTTAGATCTCAAGATCTTAAACAAGTTTCTCAAGGTTCCATCGTTCAAAATGGAAACCATTCGAACAATTCTTCCTTCCATCCAGGAAGGTCAATTCATGACCACGGTGGATTTAAAGGATGCGTATCTACATATTCCTATCCACAAGGAACATCATCGGTTCCTAAGGTTCGCATTCCTGGACAAGCATTACCAGTTTGTGGCGCTTCCTTTCGGATTAGCCACTGCTCCAAGGATTTTCACAAAGGTACTAGGGTCCCTTCTAGCTGTGCTAAGACCAAGGGGCATTGCTGTAGTACCTTACTTGGACGACATTCTGATTCAAGCGTCGTCCCTTCCTCAAGCAAAGGCTCACACGGACATTGTCCTGGCCTTTCTCAGATCTCACGGATGGAAAGTGAACGTGGAAAAGAGTTCTCTATCTCCGTCAACAAGGGTTCCCTTCTTGGGGACAATAATAGACTCCTTAGAAATGAGGATTTTTCTGACAGAGGCCAGAAAAACAAAACTTCTAGACTCTTGTCGGATACTTCATTCCGTTCCTCTTCCTTCCATAGCGCAGTGCATGGAAGTGATAGGTTTAATGGTAGCGGCAATGGACATAGTTCCTTTTGCGCGCATTCATCTAAGACCATTACAACTGTGCATGCTCAGTCAGTGGAATGGGGACTATACAAACTTGTCTCCGAGGATACAAGTAAATCAGAGGACCAGAGACTCACTCCGTTGGTGGCTGTCCCTGGACAACCTGTCACAAGGGATGACCTTCCGCAGACCAGAGTGGGTCATTGTCACGACCGACGCCAGTCTGATGGGCTGGGGCGCGGTCTGGGGATCCCTGAAAGCTCAGGGTCTTTGGTCTCGGGAAGAATCTCTTCTACCGATAAATATTCTGGAACTGAGAGCGATATTCAATGCTCTCAAGGCTTGGCCTCAGCTAGCGAGGGCCAAGTTCATACGGTTTCAATCAGACAACATGACAACTGTTGCGTACATCAACCATCAGGGGGGAACAAGGAGTTCCCTGGCGATGGAAGAAGTGACCAAAATCATTCTATGGGCGGAGTCTCACTCCTGCCACCTGTCTGCTATCCACATCCCAGGAGTGGAAAATTGGGAAGCGGATTTTCTGAGTCGTCAGACATTGCATCCGGGGGAGTGGGAACTCCATCCGGAAATCTTTGCCCAAGTCACTCAACTGTGGGGCATTCCAGACATGGATCTGATGGCCTCTCGTCAGAACTTCAAAGTTCCTTGCTACGGGTCCAGATCCAGGGATCCCAAGGCGGCTCTAGTGGATGCACTAGTAGCACCTTGGACCTTCAAACTAGCTTATGTATTCCCGCCGTTTCCTCTCATCCCCAGGCTGGTAGCCAGGATCAATCAGGAAAGGGCGTCGGTGATCTTGATAGCTCCTGCGTGGCCACGCAGGACTTGGTATGCAGATCTGGTGAATATGTCATCGGCTCCACCATGGAAGCTACCTTTGAGACGAGACCTTCTTGTTCAAGGTCCGTTCGAACATCCGAATCTGGTCTCACTCCAGCTGACTGCTTGGAGATTGAACGCTTGATCTTATCGAAGCGAGGGTTCTCAGATTCTGTTATCGATACTCTTGTTCAGGCCAGAAAGCCTGTAACTAGAAAGATTTACCACAAAATTTGGAAAAAATATATCTGTTGGTGTGAATCTAAAGGATTCCCTTGGGACAAGGTTAAGATTCCTAAGATTCTATCCTTCCTTCAAGAAGGATTGGAAAAAGGATTATCTGCAAGTTCCCTGAAGGGACAGATTTCTGCCTTGTCTGTGTTACTTCACAAAAAGCTGGCAGCTGTGCCAGATGTTCAAGCCTTTGTTCAGGCTCTGGTTAGAATCAAGCCTGTTTACAAACCTTTGACTCCTCCTTGGAGTCTCAACTTAGTTCTTTCAGTTCTTCAGGGGGTTCCGTTTGAACCCTTACATTCCGTTGATATTAAGTTATTATCTTGGAAAGTTTTGTTTTTGGTTGCAATTTCTTCTGCTAGAAGAGTTTCAGAATTATCTGCTCTGCAGTGTTCTCCTCCTTATCTGGTGTTCCATGCAGATAAGGTGGTTTTACGTACTAAACCTGGTTTTCTTCCAAAAGTTGTTTCTAACAAAAACATTAACCAGGAGATTATCGTACCTTCTCTGTGTCCGAAACCAGTTTCGAAGAAGGAACGTTTGTTGCACAATTTGGATGTTGTTCGCGCTCTAAAATTCTATTTAGATGCTACAAAGGATTTTAGACAAACATCTTCCTTGTTTGTTGTTTATTCCGGTAAAAGGAGAGGTCAAAAAGCAACTTCTACCTCTCTCTCTTTTTGGATTAAAAGCATCATCAGATTGGCTTACGAGACTGCCGGACGGCAGCCTCCCGAAAGAATCACAGCTCATTCCACTAGGGCTGTGGCTTCCACATGGGCCTTCAAGAACGAGGCTTCTGTTGATCAGATATGTAGGGCAGCGACTTGGTCTTCACTGCACACTTTTACCAAATTTTACAAGTTTGATACTTTTGCTTCTTCTGAGGCTATTTTTGGGAGAAAGGTTTTGCAAGCCGTGGTGCCTTCCATCTAGGTGACCTGATTTGCTCCCTCCCATCATCCGTGTCCTAAAGCTTTGGTATTGGTTCCCACAAGTAAGGATGACGCCGTGGACCGGACACACCTATGTTGGAGAAAACAGAATTTATGTTTACCTGATAAATTACTTTCTCCAACGGTGTGTCCGGTCCACGGCCCGCCCTGGTTTTTTAATCAGGTCTGATAATTTATTTTCTTTAACTACAGTCACCACGGTTTCATATGGTTTCTCCTATGCAAATATTCCTCCTTAACGTCGGTCGAATGACTGGGGTAAGCGGAGCCTAGGAGGGATCATGTGACCAGCTTTGCTGGGCTCTTTGCCATTTCCTGTTGGGGAAGAGAATATCCCACAAGTAAGGATGACGCCGTGGACCGGACACACCGTTGGAGAAAGTAATTTATCAGGTAAACATAAATTCTGTTATGCCACATCATAGTTAATATAATATACCAAAAACCAGCTACTCTGTCACTCTTCTAGATAATTATTATATCTTTTATGCATTCACTTTAAAAATGTGTAAACACATGATCAGTTTTTTTTTTTATATAGCCTTGGCACCTTTTAAAGGTACTTGATAGTCAAAATGAAACTTTCATGGTTCAGCTAGATCCCAGTAATGCATTGCAGTTCTGGAACTGACTTTACCTATGTGTTTTGACTTCTTTCTGGCATTAAAGTGAAAGTAAATTCAGATGAATCGGTACCTGGTTTTTAATAATCCTATTAAAAACAAGGGCACTTTAATTCATCAAAATTTTTCTTCAAATACCTTTTAATCCTGACGGACACTGCAGCGCTTCCTCCGCCCGTCGCAAGCCCTCTATCTGAATCATCACAGTTTAGTTTTGACTGTCACTTTAAGCAGAAAATGTCAACATTCAAATAATGCATAGAAAATGTTGCAGCTCCTGAACAGCACTGCTCATTAAACTACCTGAAAATAGTTTCATCTGCCAACATATTCCTCACGTCACACATGAGAATATTTTCACATTACACTAATGGGGTATGAAGTGAATATGTACAAGGGTTCCACTCTCTTTAACTTTAGAGCAGTAACGGCCAGTTGGTGGTCCATGGGTTACAAAGCCTCTGGGAGAAAGCAGAACCAAAAATGTGTGTCGAATAACTAAAAATTGTGCACCTGTGATAGATTAACGAACAAGGTGACTACACTCAAGAGTCTTCTGGAGGTGGAACATCAGATAGCAAGTACCCTGCAACCTTGCCTAAATCTGGCCCTTTGCCACTACACATATTTAGAAAAAATCTTATTTGTGTTTCCTAGACGTAAATAAATATGGGGCCTTAACGCTTCTAAAATATTGATCTGGGCAGTCACATGTTAGGAAGTTCGCCATCATCGCCTTAGAGCGTTTCCTTATTGCAGCTTTAGGCCCCTTTTAAAAAAAAAAAGTGCGGATTGCAACTAAAAGAAGAACAAGGGGGCACACTATTGGCATATGAGTAAAAGTTAAATATAAGAAAACATCAAAAAAGATTAAGTCCAAGGGTGATTAACAAGTTGCAAATCAACTTCTCCAGGATGCAAGCTGGAGGGAACTGTTCTCCATAGGCCAGACTTGCCTCCATAATCCAAGCTGTAACAGTGAAACGGAAATGTATGACAGCACTCACTATGCAGACTTCCAAAGTGTATTCCTATGTTCACGTTTTCCCCAGCTAACTGGCCACCCAATTGGGGCAATTTTGTAGTCCAGAATATTCACGGTTGCATCCAGACACCAAAAACTCTGATGGCAAACTTTAAGAAGCAAAAGGTGCAAAATCAGAATTAATAACACTCAAACATTTTAATATCGAGGAAGCATTTCTTATCCAAAAGCTGGCTGTTTCACCAGACTCCTATATAGCATCTGTTTTAGTACCATTTAAATAAGGCCTAATTGTAGAAGTAACATACACTATGCTAAACAAAGCTTACATAGGTCACCTAAATATCAACTTAATTATCACTGTTGTGTATACAACATTCATTTCAGTTCTACGCATATATCTAAAAGTGTTCATTTTAATTTTTTTATCTTTTTTTTTTTTCTGACAGTGGAGCACTCAAATTCACAACACCTAAGAACGCCCAATTCGATCAGACGAACTTCATCCCTTGACGCTATAACTGGAACATATCTTACTGGGCAGTGGCCACGGGATCCCCATGTGCACTACCTTGCATTCATGAATGATAAATCTACACAGGTAACTTTCTTAAGCCTTACATTTTACTTACTTGAACAATGTGTTCATTAATTCTTAGTTTATCGCAGTTAACATTTTGCCTTTAGCCTTCTGCTTTGAGATTTTTTTTGTTGCATCATTAAATAGGTTAATTATCTTAGGGAACAAAATCACCAGACGTAGACTCCTTGCCCGATGTGCATAGAGGGAGAAGTCTGCACCTCATTGACAAGGCTCACAATAGGCCGAAATGATCGTCTGGGGTTGTTATGTTCCTTGCTCAGAGGAGCATTGCCTGGTATTTCGGGGCTGGACTGACCTTACTAGGCGGAATCAGACTTATATGCTTCAGGAAAGTTCTCCTCTGTGAAAAGCACAATTGGGCTAAAAGCAGCTGCTCTTAGGTGGTAGCTCACGAAAGAACAAGCCACTGATGTACTAATATTTATTAAAACACAGCAGTGGTGTCTTTGATTTTGTTGCACACAGAAGAATACACGGCATCTCTTATCTCTCTGGGACTTCCAGGTTCCGCACTTTTTTTCTGATAAAATTCAGTGAATTCAGCCCCTGTGAAGTCTACACTATAATTTCCCTCTCATGTCCTGCAGTGCTATTTCCCACTGGGCTTGTCTCTAATTCATACTTCTTCATACATGCTGGAGGATCATTTTATATCATCTTGTCAGAGCTGAGAGGTTTATATCATCTAGAGAAAGTTAAAGTCTTCATTAAATAATCTTTGAAACAAAAATGGGCAAACGTAAAAAAAACTAATTTAAAGGGACATGAAACCCAAATTCTTTTATTTCATGATTTAGAAAGAGCATGCAATTTTAACCCCTTAATGACCAAGGACGTGCCAGGTAGGTCCTCCAAAAAACCACCCTTAATGACCAAGGACGTGCCTGGCACGTCCTCTGTGGTTTGAAGCGCCACATTTACACAGCAAAAATAATTCATGTAAAATGAAGGATGGAGAGGGAGGGGGGAATAATAAATATTAGGTAATAGATCGGGGGTGGGGGTAGGGTATTGAGGGGGGGGGGGCAGCTACATTACAGAATTTTTTTTTTGGACAAACTGGATACTGGCAGACACCTGCCATTACCCAAGATGGCAGCAAGTAGGTAGAGGGGGGAGGGTTAGAAATCTGTATGGGGGGGATCAGGGAGGTTGGGGGTTAAGGGGGGATCCAACACTGCAGAATCAATATAAAAATAAAAATCATAATAAAAAAAAAATGATTTTTATTTTAGTACTGGCAGACTTTCTGCCAGTACTTAATATGGCAGGGACAACTGTGGGGTTGGTGAGGGAAGAGAACTGTTTGGGAGGGATCAGGGGGTGGGATTTGTCTGATGGGCGGTTGATCTCTACACTAAAGTTAAAATTAACCCTACAAGCTACTTAATTAATCCCATCACTGCTGAGCATAATAAGTGTGGTGCGCAGCTGCATTTAGCGGCCTAATTACCAAAAAACAACTCCAAAGCCATATGTCTGCTATTTCTGAACAAAGGGGATCCCAGAGAAGCATTTTCAACCATTTGTGCCATATTTGCACAAGCTCTTTGTAAATAATTTCAGTGAGAAACCTAAAGTTTGTGAAAACAATATTTTTTTTTATTTGATCGCATTTGGCGGTGAAATGGTGGCATGAAATATACCAAAATGGGCCTAGATCAATACTTTGGGTTGTCAACTAAAAAATATTTATTTCCTGACAGATATCAGTGTTCCAATGTAACTATCACTAATTTCTCCAACATAGGTGTGTCCGGTCCACGGCGTCATCCTTACTTGTGGGATATTCTCTTCCCCAACAGGAAATGGCAAAGAGCCCAGCAAAGCTGGTCACATGATCCCTCCTAGGCTCCGCCTACCCCAGTCATTCTCTTTGCCGTTGCACAGGCAACATCTCCACGGAGATGGTTAAGAGTTTTTTGGTGTTTAAATGTAGTTTTTATCCTTCAATCAAGTGTTTGTTATTTTAAAATAGTGCTGGTATGTACTATTTACTCTGAAACAGAAAAGAGATGAAGATTTCTGTTTGTAAGAGGAAGATGATTTTAGCAAACGTTACTAAAATCGATTGCTGTTTCCACACAGGACTGTTGGGGGAAACAGTTGGCAGACTTTTCTGCTTGAGGTATGACTGGCCACATTTCTAACAAGACTATGTAATGCTGGAAGGCTGTCATTTCCCCCATGGGGACCGGTAAGCCATTTTCTTAGATTAAGTAAAAGAATAAAGGGCTTCATAAGGGCTTATAAAAACTGGTAGACATTTTTCTGGGCTAAAACGATTACTTTGCTAAGCATATTTTGCAGATTATAACTCTTAATAGTTATTATAATCTTGGGGATTGTTTTAAAAAAACGGCAGGCACTGTATTGGACACCTTTTTCAGATGGGGGCCTTTGCTAGTCATAGGCAGAGCCTCATTTTCGCGCCACTAATGCGCAGTTGTTTTTGGAGAGCAAGGCATGCAGATGCATGTGTGAGGAGCTAGGAACCACTGAAAAAGCTTATAGAAGGCGTCATTTGGTATCGTATTCCCCTCTGGGCTTGGTTGGGTCTCAGCAAAGCAGATACCTGGGACTGTATAGGGGTTAAATGTAAAAACAGCTCCGGTTCCGTTATTTTAAGGGTTAAAGCTTTCAAATTTGGTGTGCAATACTTTTAAGGCTTTAAGACACTGTGGTGAAATTTTGGTGAATTTTGAACAATTCCTTCATACTTTTTCACATATTCAGTAATAAAGTGTGTTCAGTTTAAAATTTAAAGTGACAGTAACGGTTTTATTTTAAAACGTTTTTTGTGCTTTGTTGACAAGTTTAAGCCATTTTAACATGTCTGAACCATCAGATAAGCGATGTTCTATATGTATGAAAACCAAGGTTTCTCCCCATTTAAGTATATGTGATGATTGTGCCATAGTGTCCAAACAAAGTAGGGACAATGATGCCACAGATAATGATATTGCCCAAGATGATTCCTCAAATGAGGGGAGTAAGCATGATACTGCATCATCCCCTTCTGTGTCTACACCAGTTTTGCCCACACAAGAGGCCCCTAGTACATCTAGTGCGCCAATACTTATTACCATGCAACAATTAACGGCTGTAATGGATAATTCTATTGCAAACATTTTATCCAAGATGCCTACTTATCAGAGAAAGCGCGATTGCTCTGTTTTAAACACTGAAGAGCAAGAGGACGCTGATGATAACTGTTCTGACATACCCTCACACCAATCTGATGGGGCCAGGAGGGAGGTTTTGTCTGAGGGAGAAATTTCAGATTCAGGAAATATTTCTCAACAAGCTGAACCTGATGTTGTAACATTTAAATTTAAATTAGAACATCTCCGCGCACTGCTTAAGGAGGTATTATCTACTCTGGATGATTGTTACAATTTGGTCATTCCAGAGAAATTATGTAAGATGGACAAGTTCCTAGAGGTTCCGGTGCCCCCCGATGCTTTTCCTATTCCCAAGCGGGTGGCGGACATAGTAAATAAGGAGTGGGAAAGGCCCGGCATACCTTTTGTTCCTCCCCCTATATTTAAAAAATTATTTCCTATAGTCGACCCCAGAAGGGACTTATGGCAGACAGTCCCCAAGGTCGAGGGGACGGTTTCTACTCTAAACAAACGCACTACTATTCCTATAGAAGATAGTTGTGCTTTCAAAGATCCTATGGATAAAAAATTAGAGGGTTTGCTTAAAAAGATGTTTGTTCAGCAAGGTTACCTTCTACAACCAATTTCATGCATTGTTCCTGTCACTACGGCAGCGTGTTTCTGGTTCGAAGAACTAGAAAAGTCACTAAATAAAGAATCTTCGTATGAGGAGGTTATGGACAGAGTTCAAGCACTTAAATTGGCTAACTTTTATTTTAGATGCCGCTTTGCAATTAGCTAGATTAGCGGCGAAAAATTCAGGGTTTGCTATCGTGGCGCGCAGAGCGCTTTGGCTAAAGTCTTGGTCAGCGGATGTGTCTTCCAAGACAAAATTGCTTAACATCCCTTTCAAGGGTAAAACACTGTTTGGTCCTGATTTGAAAGAGATTATTTCAGACATCACCGGGGGAAAGGGCCATGCCCTCCCTCAGGATAGGTCTTTTAAGGCTAAAAATAAGCCTAATTTTCGTCCCTTTCGCAGAAACGGACCAGCCTCTAATTCTACATCCTCTAAGCAAGAGGGTAATACTTCACAACCCAAACCAGCCTGGAGACCGATGCAAGGCTGGAACAAGGGTAAGCAGGCCAAGAAGCCTGCCACTGCTACCAAAACAGCATGAAGGGATGGCCCCCGATCCGGGACCGGATCTGGTGGGGGGCAGACTTTCTCTCTTTGCTCAGGCTTGGGCAAGAGATGTTCAGGATCCTTGGGCACTAGAAATAGTTTCTCAGGGTTATCTCCTGGAATTCAAGGAACTACCCCCAAGGGGAAGGTTCCACAGGTCTCAATTATCTTCAAACCAAATAAAAAGACAGGCATTCTTACATTGTGTAGAAGACCTGTTAAGGATGGGAGTAATTCATCCAGTTCCAATAGTAGAACAAGGGATGGGGTTTTACTCCAACCTGTTCATAGTTCCCAAAAAAGAGGGAACATTCAGACCAATTTTAGATCTCAAGATCCTAAACAAATTTCTCAGGGTTCCATCGTTCAAAATGGAAACCATTCGAACGATCCTTCCCACCATCCAGGAAGGTCAATTTATGACCACGGTGGATTTAAAGGATGCGTACCTACATATTCCTATCCACAAGGAACATCATCAGTTCCTAAGGTTCGCTTTTCTGGACAAGCATTACCAGTTTGTGGCACTTCCATTCGGATTAGCCACTGCTCCGAGAATTTTCACAAAGGTACTAGGGTCCCTTCTAGCGGTTCTAAGACCAAGGGGCATTGCAGTAGTACCTTACTTGGACGACATCCTGATTCAAGCGTCGTCTCTGTCAAAAGCAAAGGCTCATACGGACATCGTCCTAGCCTTTCTCAGATCTCACGGATGGAAAGTGAACAAAGAAAAAAGTTCTCTGTCCCCGTCAACAAGAGTTCCCTTCTTGGGAACAATAATAGATTCTTTAGAAATGAGGATTTTTCTGACAGAGGTCAGAAAATCAAAAATTCTAAGCTCTTGTCAAGTACTTCATTCTGTTCTTCGTCCTTCCATAGCGCAGTGCATGGAAGTAATAGGATTGATGGTTGCAGCAATGGACATAGTTCCTTTTGCACGAATTCATCTAAGACCATTACAACTGTGCATGCTCAGACAGTGGAATGGGGATTATACAGACTTGTCTCCGACGATTCAAGTAGATCAAAAGACCAGAGATTCACTCCGTTGGTGGCTGATCCTGGACAACCTGTCACAGGGAATGAGCTTCCGCAGACCAGAGTGGGTCATTGTCACGACCGACGCCAGTCTGGTGGGCTGGGGCGCGGTCTGGGAACCCCTGAAAGCTCAGGGTCTATGGTCTCGGGAAGAATCTCTTCTCCCGATAAACATTCTGGAACTGAGAGCGATATTCAATGCTCTCAAAGCTTGGCCTCAACTAGCAAAGGCCAAATTCATAAGGTTTCAATCAGACATCATGACGACTGTTGCATATATCAACCATCAGGGGGGAACCCTGGCGATGGAGGAAGTGACCAAGATAATTCAATGGGCGGAGGATCACTCCTGCCACTTGTCTGCAATCCACATCCCAGGAGTGGAAAATTGGGAAGCGGATTTTCTGAGTCGTCAGACATTCCATCTGGGGGAGTGGGAACTCCATCCGGAAATCTTTGCCCAAATAACTCAATTATGGGGCATTCCAGACATGGATCTGATGGCCTCTCGTCAGAACTTCAAGGTTCCTTGTTACGGGTCCAGATCCAGGGATCCCAAGGCGACTCTAGTAGATGCACTAGTAGCACCTTGGACCTTCAACCTAGCTTATGTATTCCCACCGTTTCCTCTCATTCCCAGGCTGGTAGCCAGGATCAATCAGGAGAGGGCTTCGGTGATCTTGATAGCTCCTGCGTGGCCACGCAGGACTTGGTATGCAGACCTGGTGTATATGTCATCGGCTCCACCATGGAAGCTACCTTTGAGACAGGACCTTCTTGTTCAAGGTCCATTCGAACATCCGAATCTGGTTTCCCTCCAACTGACGGCTTGGAGATTGAACGCTTGATTTTATCAAAGCGTGGGTTTTCAGATTCTGTAATAGATACTCTGATTCAGGCTAGATAGCCTGTAACTAGAAAAATTTACCATAAAATATGGAAAAAATATATCTGTTGGTGTGAATCTAAAGGATTCCCATGGAACAAGATAAAAATTCCTAAGATTCTATCCTTTCTACAAGAAGGTTTGGAGAAAGGATTATCTGCAAGTTCTCTGAAGGGACAGATCTCTGCTTTATCTGTTTTACTTCACAAAAGGCTGGCAGCTGTGCCAGACGTTCAAGCGTTTGTTCAGGCTCTGGTTAGAATCAAGCCTGTTTACAGACCTTTGACTCCTCCCTGGAGTCTAAATCTAGTTCTTTCAGTTCTTCAAGGGGTTCCGTTTGAACCCTTACATTCCGTATATATTAAGTTATTATCTTGGAAAGTTTTGTTTTTGGTTGCAATTTCTTCTGCTAGAAGAGTTTCAGAGTTATCTGCTCTGCAGTGTTCTCCGCCCTATCTGGTGTTCCATGCAGATAAGGTGGTTTTGCGTACTAAGCCTGGTTTTCTTCTGAAAGTTGTTTCCAACTAAAATATATTAACCAGGCGATAGTTGTACCTTCTTTGTGTCCGAATCCAGTTTCAAAGAAGGAACGTTTGTTACACAATTTGGACGTAGTCCGTGCTCTAAAATTCTATTTAGAGGCTACTAAAGATTTCAGACAAACATCTTCTTTGTTTGTTGTTTATTCTGGTAAAAGGAGAGGTCAAAAAGCAACTTCTACCTCTCTTTCTTTTTGGCTTAAAAGCATTATCCGATTGGCTTATGAGACTGCCGGATGGCAGCCTCCTGAAAGAATCACAGCTCACTCCACTAGGGCTGTGGCTTCCACATGGGCCTTCAAGAACGAGGCTTCTGTTGACCAGATATGTAAGGCAGCGACTTGGTCTTCACTGCACACTTTTGCCAAATTTTACAAATTTGATACTTTTGCTTCTTCGGAGGCTATTTTTGGGAGAAAGGTTTTGCAAGCCGTGGTGCCTTCCATTTAGGTGACCTGATTTGCTCCCTCCCTTCATCCGTGTCCTAAAGCTTTGGTATTGGTTCCCACAAGTAAGGATGACGCCGTGGACCGGACACACCTATGTTGGAGAAAACAGAATTTATGCTTACCTGATAAATTACTTTCTCCAACGGTGTGTCCGGTCCACGGCCCGCCCTGGTTTTTTTAATCAGGTCTGATGAATTATTTTCTCTAACTACAGTCACCACGGTATCATATGGTTTCTCCTATGCATATTTCCTCCTGTACGTCGGTCGAATGACTGGGGTAGGCGGAGCCTAGGAGGGATCATGTGACCAGCTTTGCTGGGCTCTTTGCCATTTCCTATTGGGGAAGAGAATATCCCACAAGTAAGGATGACGCCGTGGACCGGACACACCGTTGGAGAAAGTAATTTATCAGGTAAGCATAAATTCTGTTTTTGCAAAAAAAAAAAATGGTTTGGAAATCGCAAAGTGCTACTCTTATTTATTGCCCTATAATTTGCAAAAAAGCTAAGAACATGTAAACATTGGGTATTTCTAAATTCAGGACAAAATTTAGAAACTATTTTAGCATGGGTGTTTTTTGGTGGCTGTAGATGTGACAGATTTTGGGGGTCAGTTAGAAAAAGTGTTTATCTTTCTAATGACATGGTGAGTCCACGGATCATCATAATTACTATTGGGAATATCACTCCTGGCCAGCAAGAGGCGACAAAGAGCACCACAGCAAAAACTGTTAAATACCACTCCCCTTAACCACAATTCCCAGTCATTCTCTTTGCCTGTATTAGTTGCAAGGAGGTGGTAAAGTTAGGTGTCTGTAAGATTTTCTTCAATCAAGAGTTTGATATTTTCAAAGCAGGACAAGATGTTCTGATCTTTGCTGAGGGTTTAGCCATAGTCCATATCAGTCTCTTCAGTAGAGCAGTGGTCGCTTTTAAGCATTTGTGAACTTGGTGGGTATAATCCCCTCTGTTCGTCTCATTCAGTTTATTGCTGCCCTTAACAGAAAGCCTGTTTAAGTTTGCACAGTCTTTTCTATTTTTCACAGGTCCATAGGAGGAAAGGATGCCTCTTAAACTTTGAACTGCTTGCTGCCAGGCACCTACTTTTATGGTAAGTGCTACGTTATTTTACATGTTTTATTATCTAAATGTATTTCTTTCATGTAATTGGCAAGAGTCCATGAACTAGTGACGTATGGGATATACAATCCTACCAGGAGGGGCAAAGTTTCCCAAACCTCAAAATGCCCATAAATACACCTCTCACCACACCCACAGTCAGTTTTCCAAACTTTGCCTCCTATGGAGGTAGTGAAGTAAGTTTTGTGCTAAGATTTCTACGTTGATATGTGCTTCTCAGCATTTTTAACCCAATTCCTCTCAGAGTACAGTGAATGTCAGAGGGATGTGAAGGGAGTATCACCTATTGAATGCAATGTTTTTCCTCGCGGGACATCTATTTCATAGGTTCTCTGTTATCGGTCGTAGAGATTCATCTCCTACTTCCCTTTTCAGATCGACGATATACTCTCATATTCCATTACTTCTACTGATAACCGTTTGAGTACTGGTTTGGCTATCTGCTATATGTGGATGGGTGTCTTTCAGTAAGCATGTTTTCATTACTTAAGACACTCTCAGCTATGGTCTGGCACTTTATGTATTAATATAAAGTTCTAAATATATGTATTGTACTTATATTTGCCATGAGTCAGGTTTATGTATATTTCCTTTTGCAGACTATTCAGTCTCATATTTGGAAAAACATATTTAGGAAAATATTTTTCTTACCTGGGGTTAAGTCTTTTTTTTTCAAATTGACTGTTTTTTCATTAAATTTTCACGGGCAAAATTAGGCTCGCGAGGCGCAAAAATGCTAATGTTTATTACGTCATTCTTGGCGCAAGAATTTTTTTGGCACGAAGGTACGTTCTGTGACGCAAGTTCTTTACACAAGATTGCGTCTGTTTTGACTCAGGTGTGTCATTTCTGGATGTTGTTAGCGCCAAAATTTTTTATTTTGCGTTGTGCGTCATACTTGAGAATGTATCCATCAGTAATAGTGCAATGCCTGTACATGATATCCCTGTGAATATAAAAGATTTTGTTGCTGATGCGATTCAGAAGGCTTTGTCTGCTATCCCGCCTTCTAATAAACTGAAAAGGTCTTTTAAAACTTCTCATAAAGTTGATGAAATTTCAAATAACCGACAACATACTGAGTTATCCTCCTCTGATGAGGATCTATCTGATTCAGAAGATCCTACCTCAGATATTGACACTGACAAATCTACTTATTTATTTAAAATGGAGTATATTCGTTCCTTGTTAAAAGAGGTGTTGATTACATTGGATATTGAGGAAACTAGTCCTTTTGATATTAAAACTAGTAAACATTTAAATTCTGTTTATAAACCTCCTGTGGTTACTCCAGAGGTTTTTTCCAATTCCTGATGCTCTTTCTGATATAATTTCTAAGGAATGGAATAGACCTGGTGGTACTTTTATCCCTTCTTCAAGGTTTAAAAAACTGTATCCTTTGCCAGCAGTTAGATTGGAGCTTTGGGAAAAGATCCCCAGAGTTGATGGGGCTATTTCTTCTCTTGCCAAACGTACTACTATTCCTATGGAAGATAGTACTTCCTTTAAGGACCCTTTAGATAGGAAACTTGAATCTTATCTAAGGAAAGCTTATTTATATTCTGGCTATCTTCTAAGGCCTGCCATTTCTTTGGCTGATGTTGCAGCTGCATCAACTTTTTGGTTGGAAAGTTTAGCACAACAGGAAATGGATCCTGATTTGTCTAGCATTGTTAGCTTGCTTCAACATGCTGATCGTTTTATCTGTGATGCCATTTTTGATATAAAAAAAAATTGATGTTAAATCTATGTCTTTAGCTATTTTAGCTAGAAGAGCTCTGTGGCTTAAATCTTGGAATGCTGATATGGTATCTAAATTACTATCTCTTTCTTCTACAAGATACGACGAGTCCACGGATTCATCCTTACTTGTGGGATATTATCCTCCTGCTAACAGGAAGTGGCAAAGAGCAGCACAGCAGAGCTGTCTATATAGCTCCTACCTTGACTCCACCCCCCAGTCATTCTCTTTGCCTATGCTAGTAATAGGAAGGGTAAAGTGATAGTGGTGATAACATGATAGTTTTAATTTCTTCAATGAAGATGTTTTTTGTTTTAAATGGTACCGGTGAGTACTATTTTTCTCAGGGAGGATATGGCAGAAGATTTCCCCCTGAAAATTGATGATTTTAGCAGAAGTTACTAAGATCAATTATGGTTCCCACAGATCTGAAGGTAATATGAGAAAATTCTTCAGTGTGGAGGACAGTCTCATGCAACAAGCAGCATTTGAGGTATGTTTCAGCCCTTTACTTCTGTGGAAATGTATTATATCAGAACTGGCTGATTTGGTTCCTTATAATGGGAACAGGGTAAGCAGTAGTCCTGTAATCAATAAGGGTGTTACTGTTTCTCCTGGGTGTTTTTCCTGACATATGCAGCTCAAGTAGATACGCAGCATGAAATACAGACACTGGGGCATTTTTACTATTTATCTTAGAGGATAAGTCGTTTTTTATTGCTGAGAAAAGAATAAAGGATATCAAACCAAACATATAGTAGTATGCTGTGTGAGATCCTCTAGGAGGCGCTATATAACAAACACAACAAAATAGTCTTATAGATGCAAATGTACAAATAGGTAATGGTACAAGAGATATAAAATATAATATATAAAATAAATAAAAAAAAGTCCCAAACAAAACATAATGTGTGGAATTGATCACCAGACCATAGGTATTTGTTATACTTAATGTTCAGGTTTCCAGCGTAGGAAAAAGCCCGCAAAAATGAGGATGTGGTATGGAGGTGATGTGTAGGCAGCTCTCTAACTTCATTCAGAAGAAGGCAATCTGTTAGGGGAACACAAATAGATAGAGGCGCCAATGGTGCAGATCAATGATGCATCTTGATAGCTCAATGCAAGAGGTTTACACAGGGTACTCACTTGTAGGAAAGGCAATAAATCATGCCCATAGAGACAGGCTGGATATTTGCAGCAGTCCAGCTAGCTGATTAGTATCCAGATCACAGCTCCAGGGTGCAGGAAACCAGCAGGCAATAGATACGCGCTAATCCGATAGGTGTATAGGCAGGAGACCAAGATCAGGGATTCGTGCCCTAAAGGTAGCGTAGCTCCAAGATATACTGAACACTGAGAGTTAGTTAAAAACAAAAAGTGGTTTTATTTAAAACTTGTTTAAAAAACACAACTCATATTTGTGCCAGTAAAAACTTGGACATATGGAGAAACAATCCAACGCGTTTCTCAGTAAGAACTGTTTCGTCAGGCATGTTTTACACATATTTTTCTGTCCTTATATAGGGCTACGCTACCAACTGATCTCATAATCCCGCCCCCATCAAAACAATGCTGTTAGCCAATGGGGAACCCTTTGTTTCAACACACCCACCTTGTTGTATCATTGTTTGTTAGAAAATATATACATCTTTAGATATATAAATATCTATTTGTAATAAATGGTTACAATGCTTGCAGTGTCCTCAATCAATACAAGAAGAGATGACCTATTGGCAATATTGAAAATAGATATATCGAGTGGTTTTTACCAAACCATAGTGTAATTCAATTGTCCGTGAAAAATGCTCCCTAATTGGTGGAGACGTTTGTCAATCAAAATAAGTT